>NW_018408623.1:1126845-1188210 GCF_002113885.1 Mizuhopecten yessoensis | reverse complement strand
GGGGGGGGGGGGGGGGGGGGGGGAAGGTATCATAATCAAGGGGACAGGTATCAAATTTAAATATTCAGAAGACTACTTCTGAAGAACCAAATTGTGTAGTCATGATATTTGCAAGTACCTTTCTGGCATGCAGTGTTATAAAATATTCAAAGTTTTAAACATTTTCTTCAGGTTAGTAAGTATGGATTGTGAAAAGATTCATGTAGCACAAATAAAAAGTTGTCCATGAATCGATGTCGATTCGGTGAAGCTGTAAGCATATATAGAATTAGTTGTTATATATGTACCAAAATTACTTGATTCAGCTATGCTTTGTTAAATACTTGGTCATAGATGTGCGAGAGTCTTTGAGCCCCAGAACTGGCCTACTATGCTGTTACCGTATCGACATCGATTTGTAGACAACCTGTACATATTTTACACCTTTGTGTACATACAGTCATTTGTCTGATGAAGCTTAAGGTGACAGAGTACATACCGTACTAGTCATTGAAACCTCACATAAACACTTTTTGGTTTTGCTACATGAATCTTTTCACAACAAAAATATTCAAAGGTTTTTTAATGAAAGTGACCCTGACTCAAACATAAGTTCAAGGTCACAGGGGTCAAATATAAACAAAAAAGTCATAACAAGTCATTCTTAAGAATCACAAGCCCTAGAGTCATGATATTTTGGCTGTAGATTGCTTGCATGGAGTGCTAAAAATTTGTGACAGAAGTGACCTTGACTCATATTCAAGGTCATAAGGATAAACACTCAAATAATTATTCTGAAGAACTGTAAAGCAGTCATGATATTTGTTCTCGAGCCTGCTGGTATGGTGACTCCTTTTGAAGAATGGAAATGCCTAGTGACATATGTGGCCAGTACTTTGGTGGCATCATACATCACAAACTTGAAATGTTATAAAGTTTGTGAAAAAAATACCTTGACCAGTATTCAAGGTCATAGGGGTCAAATTTGAGACACACTCAAATGATTTCTTAAGAATCAAAATATCTTTAGTCATTATGTCTGGCAAGTTGAAGTAACTTGCTAAAATGAAGTGTTTCAATAACCAGCAAGACCAGTCAATCTGGAAACTTTGCACACATTTAATCATACATTGTTTGTTTATAATGTAAAACTTTGATAGAACATATTTCCAAACTGATGAATTTTATCGAAGAAATTGATCTAGAAATTTAACCTGGCAACACAAAGGACTTGTATGTTACACTATTAAGAACATGTTAGTCATGTATCACTTGATAACTCTTTACAGGTTTACTGTGATAATTCAGTGTATATTACATCAGTACTTCTGGTATGTACATTGTAGATAATGCACTTCATTAATAGGTGTGAACAAGAATAGAAAGTGTATCAGTACATTTACTACTTTTATCTCTTGTTGCTAAGAAAACACCATAAAACAAGATTAACTATAATATACAAGTAATGCCCTGAATTATTTGTTTACTTATTGATGTCTTAGAGATCAATAAAATAAGGTTATCTTGGATAACATAATTTATGCCATCCATGGTGTTATTGATGTTATAATAAATATGACCTGTGAACCAATATGTGAAGTGATATCTCGGTCCATAACCTTGCTAACAGTTTATGACCAACAGTTTTGTAAGTGCTGTGTCTTCTTATTGCAAAAACCATGCATTGTATATTGGTTTTCTCTTTACTCTGGTCCAGTTTGAAGACAAGATGATTCATAAATATTTAGTCGGGTAACAGTTCTTTCACAAGGCACCAACCAAGTTGAAAGTTTTTTATGACTGAAAAGATTGGGAATGGGGACATATGAGAAATTATTTTTACCATTAAATTCATTTATAAAATGAAAGAGCTAAGTAAAATGGGGAAGAAAATGTTTTCCTCTCGTAACAAAGTACAATATTTACCGCTCTATGGCACTACCACTTTTGACCGTACCAAATTCAGATGGCATTCATATCAACCATGACTGCCATGACCTACCTTTTGTGGTAATCACAATTACTGATATGTAGATGTAATAATATGTCCCATTCATCAAACAAGCGTTCATGTACTTACCAGTTAATTGAATTTTTCATTAAGATTGAAATAATTTTCAAAATAGTAAAAAGAACTTTAAATTGTCATTTATAGTCAATATGAATGCCAACTGGAGCATGACAAAATGAACATGAAGTGCTAGCACAACAATGCTTAAATATTCTACAATGTTACAAGTTTAAGTCCAATGCCAAGTGATATCATCAATATTTCACTGTCATGTATTAAATATAAAGCCTTATTGATATTCCATAAACACCCCCAGTGGGGGAAAAAATCCTTATTTACATCAATTGTGCAAAGTCAAACAGCTTTCACCTCTCATGTTCTTTGTTCTTTGTTTTACATACATGGGCTTAAGGAGTCCAGTACCGCTGCAAAGAAATGTAAAATGAATTGGGACCTTTTTCTCTGTCATGATTTGAGCTTTGGACCATTTTTGAAAACAAAATATATACTTTGCGGAATTTTCATGAAGAAAAAAATGAATAGATAAATACAAATTGACCCAACTATGCAGGGCCAGACCAGTATTGAAACCTTGACCAGTGAAAATCATTATAAGGTTGTTCTAGCCAACTACGCTACCTGAGTGGTCAACAACAGTACATGTACACAGGCCAATACAAAATATGTACAAAACAAAATTAAGGGATGGATACTGTACGAAAAACTACAGTAGAATTCCCTGGTGTTTTAATTTAGGCCAAAAAAAATATATAGTCTGTTTAGGGTTGCATTGGCAAAAAACTAGGGTAGGTGGGTTGGATTTTTTTTTTTTTTTTTTTTTTTTATATATTTTTGGTCATGTAATTATGACCCTACTATTGTATGTAAAATAAAGAATTAGATAAACAAGGTTCATTTGGAGGCAAATTGTGCTCCATATGATGACATTTAGCGCTAACACAGAGCTGGAAGCCATTTTGAAAGGCAAGGAACCTTCTAAAATTCGAAAATCAGCATTTTTTTATTTTTTTTTCATCAAAAAGTTTTGGGTCGGGGGTAAAAAGCTAGGGTCAGTTGGGAACCCTAAACAGACACCTCTTTTTTTGGCCTTAGCAGCAGTGGGACCGGTATCCTTAAACGTATAATTGTACAAAAAGACTTGACCTGTATACTCTCAGCTTTTATCATATACTGTTACCAGTATTGACATTACAGGATTTCAACAAATTCCTATCTGACACCACTAACTCATCAATATAATTTTTTTCATCAAATATTGCATAGAAAATCTGGCCAGCTGTTTCTTGATGAGTATATTTCCAATCTCACCAGTGTACCTGGGTACTTAAGCTTGTTGACAGTTAAAACAAAAGGATTGCCCTTTTACCTAAAAATATTTAACACAATGCATAATTGTGCCTGCAGCTTTGTTGTAGATAGCAGTAAGCAAATAGTTGAGTGTATTCTCTAACCACGATAATCAATGCAAAATGAAGTATTCATTATACCTTTCCTTTTGCTGGGTTACCTGTATGTAAGTGCTGCTTGGTATCATAAATTATTCAGCGTGCATTTCTTCACCACAACGACTTTACAGACCCGGTTTGTCAGAGACAATCGTTGGTCGGCACGTCCTCCAGGTGTTCATGATCATGGCCCTCATCAAACACTAATCACAATGGATTTTAGGATATAAACATTGCAGTTCAACCTTTTTTATCAACATTTCTTTTTTGAGAAAATGGACCTAGGTAAGTCATCTATCTGACAGGAGCCATTTTGAGTGATAACTGAGCTTTATTGTTAGAAACAATAAACAGTCTGACTTCATTCTGCAGATTTTGTAGAATGTTTGATAAAATTAATGTGAAAAGAAACTCTGGTGGCAGCTCTTTGGGAGTTAAATTTATAATGTAGGGCCCATGCATGTAACAAGGCATTAAATGTTCGCATTGAGTATCACTTATATTTTTGAAAGAGATTTATAAAAACTTTACAGAAAATCAACGATATTTCTTATAAATTTGAAAAAAAAAGATTATTTGAGAAAACCAATTAAAAAAATAAATGTCAACAGATTACATTGTACCTTGTGGAGGGTAAAACTACCAACAACAGTAGTTTTGGTAACTCAGATTCATCCATAGCAAAGCCTTATCAAAACATGTTTTAACAACCTTTTTTTTAAGGCTATTTTGTACAATGAATTAAAACTAGCTATAGACATTCAAAATTTCTTTGCAGATGTTCAATAGAAGAATTGATTAACATTAAATATGTAGAAAGGCAGTATTTGTGAAAAATAATACTAGGATGTAATGTCTTTATTCAGGACACTTGTTCAGGAAAGCAATTTAAAACAGCAAATTTTCCATCGCATTTCAACAATTTTGAAAATTTTATGATGCAATACCTATAAATTTGGAAACTGAGAAACAATCACTACTTTGAGCTAAAACCAAAATTACCAAATACCTCCAGTAAAACAGTTCTTGCCCAGAATGCAACTTCTGATGGAAATGTGCAGTTTGGTTTGTGAAAATAATGTTACAGATAAAAGTGGTTTTTTTATCCGAGTCGGCATGGGAGTGGTCATGGGCGCCAGTGTAACAGAGGTCGCCTTTAAAAGTGCCTCTGATATGAGTTGTATACAAGAGAACAAATAACTGTTCCATTTTTCTACCAATTGATCTGCAAAGAAATAACCTCCAGCCAAGTCACAGTCGACTGGATGGTGGTTCACTGCTGTGACATATTAAGATAAATACTAGTCTGCCTCACAATCAACCAAACATATGGCTTTCTGCTGATCAATCTCATAAAGGTATACGCCAGAATCCCCCAAAGGAAGATTTTGATGTCGTGTCTGTATTGTTTCAAATAAACCACATCCTGATCTGCAACTTTTTTTTTTACGGAGAATTTTATTTATTGCAGTGTATCGTTTGAGTCACTATCGATTTTGGTGCACAGAGGAGAAATGTTGCATGTAGAATTATTGCATGTTATTTTTTGACATCTTAATAGCTTTATTGCTCGTATATATTTCAGTGATTCCCTGAGAAAGTGACATTGAGGCTCATGTGTAATACACCAGGGTTATATACATTATGTAATATTTACATTAAAGCCAGGAGTGGTGGACCCAGATCATTGTACGTTGTATGGTAAACTGTTCCCAGGGCCTATCTGACTTTGGAAAGGCTTAGTGTGTGTTTCTGTTGGTAGATTGTAGAAATAAATTTCATATTTACCTTGTGGTTTGTGTTAACTTGGCAGTTCACAGTTTTCTAGCATGGTACAAAGCAATTAAAGGCACAGACTTATTTGGGAAGTTTGAGGGTCTTTGGTCTTTTATTTCGGTAGGAAAGCAATATCATAATGTTAGTCCCTTCATACAAATCAATTTAAGGAGGGAAGGATAAAGATATTACACAATGCCTGTTTCTTTATTTGTCACATTTTCTTAATGTTGCTATATTTTTATTATGAAACTCTAAAGTAAGAATATGAGCACTGTGATGAAAATGACTCCCAATGCCCATACCCCAATGTCAGTGCAAGGTCAAGGTCATATCAAAGGCTTCAATGTCAGATGATTGTAATGTTTGTCCGGGCCATTATGTCTGAATGGCTAAATATATTCTGAAGAATTGTCTTGGTTGTATTTATCATGACTGGATTATGTGTCACATTATCAATGGCAAGGGGTCAAAGGTCAGATCATTCTCATTGTTTTGGCTATGATCATTTCACGGAAATTTCTTAATGGATAGACTGTTTCATGTGCTTTACTTTGCAATGCTTCAGAATGCTTGTTCTAGAAGGGAGCAGTTGTAGCTTTAAAAAAATTATATGGTTTCATGTAATTGACAAAATATATCAATTTACATAAATACAGTGTAGATATTGAACATTACATACTTAGTATATGATGGATCTGTACTGGGTTGGATAAGTCAGTAGATAAGGAGTTCATCTAGAGTTGAGAGGAATCCGGGTTAAAGTCTTAGTCAGGCCTATTGTCATTGATTCAGTGACAATATTGTACAATATATCAAGGAAAGAATTGTAGCGTAAAAGGACCATTCCAACTTATGTTTGTGTTTTAATGTGTGTGTACATGTCATAAATTGTTTAAAATGCTTTGCCGGACTTCCTTAAGTTTTTAAACTTAAAAGGCTTGGCCTGCTGCTGTATTCCAATGCATGATCGTATGAGGCAGCTATTATAAGGATTCCTAAAGAGTCAGAGTGTTCACCTGTTCCCTCAAGACGGAATCAAAATTGATCTAAATGTTCTGAAGCAGCAGTTGGGATGTTTTCTTTCTCACATCTGTCTGGCATGTCTCTTCCTTAGCAATGTCTCCTGAGGCATATTTTGTTATCCTGTCGTCAGAATGTGTTGGGGAATCATACTACAGTGTCGGGGCCGCAGTGGCCTAGTGGTTAAGACGTCTGACATTCTGCTACCACTAGCCCTTTACTACTGGGTCGGTGTTTCGAGACCTATATGGGGCAGTCTCCAGGTACCGGTTGAAGGTCGGTGGTTTTTCTTCGGGAACTCCGGCTTTCCTCTTCCTCCACCAAGATCTGGCACATCCTTAAATGACCATAGCTGTTGATAGGACGTATAAAAAAAAAACGAAACAGGGTCCAAGTTACAACTCTTTAGTGTGATGCCTAACTTACTAAAAAAATAGTGAATAGTGTTACACTCTATCAAAAATCAAACAGAAATGTTATTTAATTTTCGAATTCAAGAAGACACTCAGTAAACCTTGTGTCTTTTGAAATTTGAAAATTAATTAATTGAAGTTAGTTGAGTGGTTAACAGCCATCACTTAGCATAGAATCTCTTACTGCTACAGTCACTTGAGTATTCAACTCAAATCGGAGCATTAAACATCACACAGGGAAGTATAAAATTATGTCATTCACCAAAGACAGAAATGTTTCATATAGAAAGTTAATACTGTCAGCATGCACAGTAAATATGGAGACATCACTTAGGTTTTCATAGCCTGACAGAAAATGTCCCTGTTTGTAAAATACAATGTATATATACAATGAAATCTCTTTTGAGATATGAATTTCTATTATCTGACAATTTGCCATATCACCTCTGGACAACTTTGTAAACTTATTGCCTTTTGTTGTTTCAGAATTTATTTCGTCAACATGGCTGCTTAGAGAAGCTAAGTAAGTTACTAAGATCCCAGAGTATGTCCTTGAGACATGGGGTCAAGTCGTCTCGGGAAGTTGTGAGCTCGGTGGCTACTGCCATCACCAATCTCTCGGCCAACACAGAAAATCACAAAAACCTTGAGGTAAGTATACCAACAGACAGGAAGCTTAAGGGAGTCTTGTTACTTTTTGTTTGGGAAAATTGCACTGTGATTATATAGTGCTCTATCTACATCTTTGAAGTCCAAGGATTTCGCTCTTAGTTTCACACACCTTCTCTATGCCCTTGAAATATGTCATGGCGAAATATTAAAGGCTCTGTACGGGCCATACATCGGTTGATATGAGTAACTAATTTTATCCTTTGATGTTCATTTAAAGAATCACGATGCTGCATAAGGTTAACTTGACCAGCACTAAAGTTAGGTGTTGTTCATATATGCAATCTAGCTACAAAGAACGTGGATCAGCCTAGCGGCTGGTCAGATTTGCTTTACCTGAACCAATCAAATAGCTAGTCACTTGCCTTTGACTTTGCCATGTTATATTCCAAGGAGATAGAGAAGATATGTGTTTCAAGAGTGAAACTTTGGATTTCAAAATGTTCAGAAAATTAAAACGATGTCCAAGATTTCAGCCAGCACATATACTTTACAGCCAGTTTCACACATGCAGAAATTGGCTCCTGTAGACTAGATAGTATTTTTTGTAATTTGTCATAACACAATATTATGCTATACACACTGGCTGACTATCTAGGATGTCAATTTCTCTCATTTCCGTGTGTGTAAGATAGAGCTGTCCAGGGTAAGAAAGGGATGTAGGAAAATTCTATCTTACAACCCATTTCACGTGAAGTGATGTCACAATGGCTCAACAATGACGTGACGTCACGAATTTGGAACTCTCTGATGCTGCAATGCGGAAAAGGCGACGTGATGGAATTAAAACCTTTTACGATATATTTACCGTACATGTTAGAAAGATGCGATTCATTTTCTGTGCAAAGATCATTTGCAGATATCTGATATGTTTTCATCTTAAATGTTCAGGGAAAAATCGATATTTTCAAAATGGTGGCCAGTCCAAATGCATTTTCATGGTTTCTTAGCTTATTCTGATGGTTGGAATGAGAGAAAAAATACTCTTTCATGTCCAAGGGTGTAGGGTAAGGAAATTTGACCATCAGGATTTTCAAATTTGGCAAAACCCTCGGCACAGCCTCGGGTTTTTACCAAATTTGAAAACCCCTTGGGTGGAATTTCCCTATCCTAAACCCCTGGGCATGAAAAAGTCTTATAATATCGTACAGCTTGTACTCTGATATTCTGTCTCTACAGGGATGTGTACCCACTCTGGTGGAGCTGGCAATGCAGGAAAGCTCTGAGCAGGAGACTGTATGTCCTCAGTTCTCAGCGTGTTTCTAAAATCCACTTTTTCCATATTTTGTGTGGACATGGCTGAATTACTTGTTTTGCCTGCCACATCCAGTGTTCTCAATGGTACTGTGTGCTCCCGTGCCTTTGACTGCATACAATTTTATTTGCTTTTCCATTACAAAACAAATTGTTTTATTATATATTCCACAGCCAGTGCAAGCTCTTGTGTCCTTTTTTTAGCTCACCTGGCCCAAAGGGCCAAGTGAGCTTATCCCATGGCGCAGCGTCTGCCGTCCGGCAACTTTTTCCTTTAAAACGCTACTAGTCCTGAACGGCTCAGATGATTTTGACCAAATTTGGTCTGGAGCATCATTTGCCTAAGGGTTCTCAATTTTGTAGAAACAGGGTATGGTCTCCCTGGGGGCAGAGGGGCGGGGCCAAATAGGGGGAAAATAGGTAAATCTTGAAAAATCTTCTTCTTCTCAACCAATAGAAGGATTTTGACCAAATTTGTCCTAGAGCATCTTTGGACAAAGGAGACTCAAGTTTGTATAAACGGAGGGTGTGGCCCCTCTGGGGGCGTGGCCAATAGGGGAAATAGAGGATTTTTTCTCTCCTACTATACAAGTGACGGGATTTAAACTAAATGCAGTCTGAAGCATGATTAGGGACAAAAGAATCAATTTTGTATAAGCTGAACAGAGGAAAACATCAAAGATCCTTCTCCTTTTGTACTGATGTAAGGATTTTGACCAAATTTGGTCTGGAGCATCATTGGCCAAAGGGTTCTCAGTTTTGTATAAACGGAGGGTATGGTCCCCCTGTTGGCAGAGGGGCGGGGCCAAATAGGGGGAAAATAGGTAAATCTTTGAAAATCTTCTTCTCAACCAATAGAAGGATTTTGACCAAATTTGTTCTAGAGCATCTTTGAACGGAGTGTGTGGCCCCTCTGGGGGCATAGGGGCGGGCCCAATAGGGGAAATAGAGGAAATTTTTTTTCCTACTATACAAGTGAAGGGGTTTAAACCAAATGCAGTCTGAAGCATGCTTAGGGACAAAAGAATCAATTTTGTTTAAATTGAGGTGTGTGGACCTCCTTCTTTGGGGCAGATGAGTGGGGCCCATTAGGGGAAATAGAAGAAAACATTAAAGATCCTTCTCCTTCTGTACCGTTGAAGGGATTTTAACCAAACGTGTTCTAGAGAATCTTTGGGCAAGGGAAATTGAATATTTATAAATGGAAAATGTGAAGCATGCTTAGGGGAAAAAAACTCAATTTGTTTAATTTGTATAAAAAGGTGCATGTGAGGCCCAATAGGGAAAATAGAGGAAAATTGGGACATAACATGGAAACTCATTTTCTTAGTGTCTTTCCCACCAAAACAGATTTATATGTAGTTCTTCTTGCAATTTTGTTTCTTTTACTCCTTTGACAAACCTGTATGGTACTCAGCAGGTTTTAAATTGAAAAATAAAATACCGGGTGAGCTATTAAGGCCTCTGGGCCTCTTGTTCCATTTTGTTATAGGCAGCATAGGCTTCGAGAAATGTGCGGTTGAGCAAACTAAATCAATCTTCTTTATTTATTGCATGGTGTTTGTAATGAACACATATTCTAATACAATTGAAAGTGCTAGCTTGACTGTACCCAGTGTTTTTTTATGCTCCCTGAAAACATAAGTTAGATTAAGCTTTTTATATTTTACGACAATTGTGAAACAAGTTCTATCAACCTATACATGATGTATCAATCATTCCTCTTGGCCAAGATGGTAGCGCACAGGGGGTATTAATGTGGGAGGAGTACCCGGAGAAAACCCACGTGGTCGGGCAGGTGATCCAATACCTTTCACTTCAGATTGATTGTAGGCAAGTGTGCTTGCTATCCACTGTGCCACCGGGCCACCCTAAACAATGTAACTGGTATAATAATTGCTTTGTCAGTTCATGTCTATATATCTAAAACAAATGGTTTCCAGATCATCACTTTGAAAAATTATTTTTTAAGAAAATGTTGGTTTCTGGATGGTATCGCTTGTATAACATCAGATCTAAACCAAAATTAGGAGGATGTTGTCTTGGAAGAGAAATATCTCAAGTGACAAGTTAGGGTCAAGGGGCTATATATACACTAGTTTCTGTTATATATTCGTTTCTAGAATCTGAACGACTTTTTATGTTTCCAGGCACTTCATTAAAGGCATATGCTTGTAAACCAGGAGTGTATTCTGGTAGCATGTGTTGGTTCTACCAACTAATTTTCTGTGTTTTCTAACTTTTCTTCTCCCTTAAGCGTAAAAAAACCTGTACTCAATAATTTCCCTGATCTCTTAGTATATCAGTTTGATCAGTATGTCCTAGTTTTACTGTTGAAATTCTGTATGCCCTATTAATTCCTATCACCAAAATAATAATAAAGCCCCCCTGTTTACAAACAAAACTGTAAGCTAGTTTTACAGGTGTACCCATGTATGCATTACAACATTTTCCCCCAAATTGGTATATTTAGATCATTTTGAGATACATATGGTTGGTTTTACAGTGACGTAACAGCCATGTTTTATGTTACAGTCGTGTGTGCCCACCCTGGTGGACCTAACGTTGGAAGATGAGACGGGAGAAAGTGTATGTCTGTCGTCTCTGCAGGCCCTCACCAACCTGTCTCTGACCGACCAGTACCATCGCCACTACACCCGTCTCATCCAGAAACTCTACGACCTGCTGGATACAAATCAACACAACATACAGCTCCAAGCACTGAAGGTCCTAGTCAACCTGTCCTGTAGTACAGAGATGGTTCCTCACATACTAGCTGCCAAGGTAAGGACTATAGTTTACCCTACATAATGGTCTCAAGGTTAAGTACTGTACTTACACAGGTCTATAGTTAACCCTACATAATGGTCTCAAAGGTAAGAAATGTTACTTACACAGGTCTATAGTTTACCCTACATAATGGTCTCAAAGGTAAGAAATGTTACTTTCACAGGTCTATAGTTAACCCTACATAATGGCCTCAAAGGTAAACAACTGTCACATGTATAGGTCTATAGTTTACCCTACATAATGGCCTCAAAGGTAAAGAACTGTCACATGTATAGGACTATAGTTTACCCTACATAATGGCCTCAACGGTAAACAACTGTCACATGTATAGGTCTATAGTTTGCCCTATGTACTGACCACAGAGGTACTGTTACCTACATAAGGCTGTGTTAGTTCCCCACGTGATATAAGGCATAAAATCTGTCTTGTCCACCATTTTTCCAAGTTAAACATTTGAATTGTATTGAGTAATATGCTGGGTATAGTGTATACATATTTGTGTTTGTATAGGCGCCAGGCTGCCTGTTGGAGCTGCTGAAACAGGGATCAGATGAGGCCTTGATCCTCCGTATGACCACTTTTCTTGCCAATATTCTACATACTGTGCGAGAGGAGAACCTCTCCGTGTCATCCCTCCCGCCCGACGATAAGGCTCCAAGCCCTGAGACGATGTACTCAGCACTCTACAGCATGAACAATGTGGGTGCTATCAAGTCCAAGGTCTTCCTCCTGTGTCGCCATAGGAACGAAGACATCAAAGTACAGGCCACCAGGATCTACCAATCAATCGCAAAGTGATCGTCATAGCCATTTTCATATTTATCATCAGATAAATTGTGTCATTACAAAGTCTAGTATGATCATGTACATCATAAGTTGAAGCATGCAAAGATCTACAGTACAATGTACCAATGTCAGGTAAAGTAAGTCTACTTTTGGCATGTACATTGCCATAGCATACTTAGATTTACAATTTTCATGTAATTCTTGCCCCAATCAAAATTACAGTTTCAAATGTTTTGTTCAATACTTGAATCTCCAAGCACTTTTACTCTTTCATGATTTCAAAATCATGATCTTAATGGAAAGTAATCCAATTTTTGCAAATCAAAATACATGCTTAATATCTTCTGAATATTCAGTACAGTTTTAAGGGGGTTTTATGGTATCGGTGTTTTTGAGGTTATGAGGTTTGTTGTAAATACCGTGAAACTTATAATGAATATAAAATCACCACCAGATCATCACATTATGCCTGGAAGTTAACTCCATCAAATGTTTTATTATCACCTAATTCTTGTGTATGTATTCAGTGATATCAATGAACTCTCTCTTGTGTACCGTTTAAATGGTCATTTACTTCTGTGTACCTTTCAAATGTGTCATCAAGTCTTGTGTACCTTTCAAATGTGTAAACACTTCTTGTGTACCTTTCAAATACCATGTCATCAAATTATTTAGGTCCTACCGTAATTACGGTTCTGTTAATTAGTTTACACAAGACTGTCGACTCAGCACTCATTATTTTAAGGGTTTATTAGTTCAGATAAACTTAAGATTTAGTAGTACTATTTTTAAAATGATTAAATCAGAAAACAAAAACGTTTCTTTCCTTAATGTAATTCATCACTTAAGATAATATTCACAAAATATGCATAGCTCCAAAAAATATTTTGGAACAAACTGAATTTGAAGTTTTACTTAACATGTGTTTAAGTTGTAATGAGGGGAGAACACTTCTTGGTATGATAGAATAAATCAATGTTTATACATCAGTGTACTTCAGTTCATCTCAAAGTTTATTGATTTGTCTTTTCAGCATTGACCCATTTCATTTCTTTGTGGTAACTGTTTTCTAGTCATTTACCAATTAAGTCATTGCCATTTGCCTCAAAATAATTGGGTATCACCCTCAAAGTTTAACTTGCTTGTATGTGAAAACATTAATGTCTGGTAAAACAAAATAGTCCTGAAATGATGTATAAAGAAACAAAGTCAGAGATTTGATGTTCTAGCCTAGTCTTTCTTAACAATGCTACCTATTACATTTAATTCAAGCATTTTACAGTATACAGAATTTGTGATTGTGTAGCGGAACTGGACTGGGTCGATCATCCGTGACCAGGTAGCTCAACTGGTGGAGCATCCATTCAGAGTTTGGAGGGTCGAGGGTTAGAGTCCTGGTCTGGCCGTGTATTTCTCTATCTCCTGTTACATTTGTAACCTGATACATAGTACATTTAATATTCATTCAGTCCAATGATTATAACCTGTAATAACATTTTTGCCGCGGATCTTTCAAAACAAGTTACACTATTGTTGATTGTTATCAGCAGTTTTTGGTGGTTTGTTTTTTTAATGTTTACTGGACTTCACTTGTGGTGGAGAGTAAATGTATGTTCCTCATGGTATTACATAGTAAGTAGCTAATATTTGGCTTTGCCCTCTCGCCAGAACCTTTGGAGTGGATGACGAATTTGCCTTCCATTCATAAATTTAATAATGAATTCTGGGTGGAGGTAATCAGGAAGGTTTCAGCTCTCAGAGTGATAGATTCAGCTTATAATATTTTTCAAATCCTTAATTGAAATTTTTGTATTTTGAGTCCTGAAAGACTGTACACCATTTATTTAGTCAGCCAGGTGCAATTGAGTATGATAATCTAGCAGCCACCACTAATCCCAAGTGTCCAGCTATCCAGCAACCACTAATATCCCAGTGTCCAACTTTCCAATTACATCACTAATCCATCCAACACTACTGACTAATCAATTGTCTCATAATTATCTGGTCTTCACTAATCCCAATGTCCAGTTATCACCATCCAGCCAGTGTTTAAGAGGACTAGATTGGCTCTTTCTAGTATCAAACTGTCTCCATAGTCCAACCATCTCCCAACCCAGTCGAAACATAGATATATATGCATAAACGTGTATATGCCGGTAGTGCTAGAAAAGATATCGATGTTGGCAATTAAGGTAACTAAGACACCTGGTGTGTAGGGACAGACATCCTATAGTGATTTATGTTTGGGTACTGTAGTTGTGTGTATCAGCACTTTAAGTACTTCATGGTACTACAGGATATCATTATGAGTGTAAATGGAATCTCAAGGAGGTCTTGTAAATATGCCTAATAAAGTATTTAATATACATTTTTGTATGTACATAAGTTTAATCAAGAAATACATTGTGTCAATTTGATTGATTTTTTTTGTGGAATGACTTGTTTAAATCGTTAAGTTATGAATATTCAATATTTGTAAATATAAATTTGTCGTCCCAAAATCAAACTAACTGCACCTGTGAAATCAAAGCTGACATATGTTACTTTTGTGTTGATGAACTGCTGGCAATCAAAGAGAGTTTACAAGAATATTGTTTTTGAATCAAAATACCTATATGTGAGACAGCCTCAGTTCTTTCATGTCCCTAATAACTTTTTAATTAGTTTTTGTATAATAATCAGTATAACAATCAAAGTACACAAACTTTTTAAAGGACAAAATACATGAATTTATTTAAAACATTTAAGTTTTGTTTTGAATATTTGGTAGATGTCTATTCACCATTCCAATCCAAAAACACCATTCCTAGTTATTTTTGCAACTAGATACGTTGCATTTACTCTTTAAACAGAAACATCTTATTTTAAGCTTTAGGGCGCTGTCTCAATTCAATGATGTTGAGGAAGTCAGCAGATATATTACCTACTTAGTCCCAGGTTAGCTTTAATTCTTAATTTTGTGTTTTATCAAAGATCATTCTTAACAATTGTTTGTTATTGTGTGTTGCTAACAGGCTATTTCATTTGATAATTCATTTGCAAAATTGTGTCAGCATAAACGAATAAACCATCTCTGGCAAAGATAATTGCCAGAAAAGATGTTTTGCAGTGATATGTTGGATTCTATGTGAAATTGTCCATAATGAACAGAATAATATGAACTCATTCACCCCTGAAGACACATTTGAACTCTTCCAATTCAAAGGTTGGAATAGTTCATTAAGAAATTTCAGGTGTGAATGAGTTAAAATAAACAAATGTTACAGATGTATGTGTTTGTTAATATGCATGATATAGAAGGACATGAGTTGTTTATTATAGAATGTCCTGCAATTTCAAAATAATTGTAACAAAATTGTGAAGCTTGTTAAATTGATTGTACATACAATTTAAAAAAATATTGTGAAGAAGAAATATTTAAAAATTATTATGACTTTAAAAGCATTATTACAGAAAAAATACATTTCTGTGAATCTGATATGCAACACTTTTTGGAAAGTTATGTTTATAGATTTTTAGATATTTAAGGTAAAGCATGATATATCATTAATTACAGACACCATACCTCATAAAACCATGTTATGTGCTCAGACCACTTGTAATAACTTTCACAGGCATTTTCATGAGAATGGTACTCTATAAACCTTGACAAAGAACCTACAAACTTTTTATAATATGAAATTTAAAATATACTTTTTCATTTTAATTTGGAAATGATCTACAGCACAGAAGCTGAATTTAGTGTCTGATACCAGTTTAAGGAGTATGGGGCCTGGATTAATTTGCTCACAGCCTGATTGACTAGTGAGAACATTGATCATTTATATTGCATGTTTTCAGAAATCCTATTACTAATACAGTCAATATCATATGACATTTTGAAAGAGTGGTGTTTTATATAGATATGAGTTACCTACTATTTAGTCTAAGTTATGAAGTTGTTCAAAGTCTTCATTACTTGGACTAAATAAAATAGTAGGTTGTTATACTGATAATGTAGATTTTTTCCCATAATTATATTTGACAGTTGTATTTTCAGAAATTTTTAAGACTTGTTTCTTTGTCAGACTACATAACTTTCCTTAAAATTATGCTCAAGTCTATAATTATTATATTCTTACCTATATATTCTTATATGCAAGATTACAATATTGTCGTAGGAGTCAGTGTGGTTAAAAGAGCACCTGTTATCGTCCTTAGGAATATATAGTAATTAATGTCATGAACATACAAAACAAACTAAAATTATGTTAATAGTAGTACATAGTAACTGAATTACATAATCTAGTTAAAACAGAAAATTAAAGCAATATATGTCAGCATTTAGGCACTAAAAGGACAACTTAATACCAAGTCTGTTAGTATCTACCTGTATAACTGTACATATGGTCACTAAGTTACCTCAATAATAAGTTGTACAATAATAAAACACTTATAAAAATAACACCAGCAATTCCTATATCTGCAAAAATAAGCATGGGATTTTGTTGATAGCTCGGGAAAGCAATCTTCATTCTGATAAAGGTAATGAAATCTGTTCATAAAAGTACCCACAGATTTTTTTGCATCTGTGTGAAATAAACAACATCCTTTAAGCAATGCCCGTTTGCATTAACACTTTGCGTGAGTTCTAAGTTGTGAGGATAAATGGTCCATCCTACTGTCCCAGCAGAGAACATTAATTAGGACTCACAATGTTGACATACTGTAATCTGGAAATTTTCGCTGCAGTTTAATTTTTTTCGTCCTCTGTAACAAGGTTGAATTTATCACGACAGTGTAAATCAGTATATGGTACACCATATATAGTCACTACATGTGAAGGGTGAAAATTAACACTCGCAAATATAGATTTCACCAGTGAAGGGTGAATGATTATATGACTAGTGGAAAGTTTCTCAGGATAATCATGTCAGAAAAAGGCTTGTTATAGAACAGTTAAAACATTTTTAATGAAACTTAAGGAAAGTGCTGATAAATAAGAAAAAGGAAATCCTCTTTAATATATGTATTTTATCAAACTGTAGGAACTAGAAAGAGATGAAAGGTTGTTTGGTTGTTGTTTAGACATTAAATGTTGGTTGTAAGGAGAGAGTAGAGGAAGTGTGTGCATTAGTAGAACTGGGTGAGGACTGAAAGTTTTGAAGAATTCATTGAAATCTGTTTCTTTTTGTTTTGACTTGTTTGCTAATAATTATGTATTGGATTGTTTGATTAAAAACAATTTTAAAAATTAGAAACCTCTGGAATATTTGTTTTTTTTACACATCAAACTTTGATTTTTTAACCTACAGAAAAGCCACACCATTACACCCATCCAAACAAAAAGCCCTTAATAAGTGGGCAAAAAAAAAAACAACATAAGAATTTGTTTAGGTCACCTGCTCAAGTGACCTATTGCTATCCGTTTTCGTCCGTCGTCCGTCGTTCGTTAACATTTTACATTTCAAACTTAAAGTCAAGTTCTGCTGGGCTGATTGAACTGAAAGTTGGTAGGAATGATCGACTCATGGTCCTGACAAAGTGTTGTTATTTTTCGGGTCGATCAGAAATTCAATATGGCCACCACAGCTGTCATTTTGAAAAACTATTTAAAACTTAAAGTAAAGTTCTACTTGGCCGATTGAACTGAAACTTTGTAGGAATGATCGAATCATGGTCCTGACAAAGTGTTGTTATTTTTCGGGTCAATCAGAAATACAATTTGGCTGCCATGGCCGCTATTTTGTAAATACCTTTATCAAACTTAAAAACAAGTTCTAATAGGTCGATCTCACTGAAAATCGGCCTAGGAATGATCAGCTCATGGTCCTGACAAAGTTAAGTTAACATTTTACTTAACTATTTTTTACTCAAATTGGTACATATTTCAACAACAAAAATAAATACTGTAGGACTCAGGTGACCGTTAAGGCCCATGGTCCTCTTGTTTTTTTTAAATGTGACCTTTACCTGCATAACTTCTTCATTGTCAATATCAGTAGGACATTTGATAACAAACCATACCTTACTGATTGGGAAGTAGAGGTTTTGAAATACTGACCTTGAGCTTTAAGTTTTTAATGTGTTTGAACACTGTGACTTGAAAATCTTTTAAAGGGGGGGGGGGACTATAAAAGTAAATGGGCAGAGCTTATTTCAAAATGTCTAACTTTTTTAATTACAATAGACTTCAATAATTTATTGTGCTGAAATTTAACATGCATTTGCCTCAAAGTATGGTTGACATATCTGTTAAATATCCTGTTTGAAAAAAAATATAATTAAGTAGCAATTTGAAATACTAAAGTTTCAGTATTGTTTATCTGACAGTTGCTTGTTCCAAATAAGGAAAGTTGACCTTTGCTAACCCCATACAACAACATTCATTTCAATTTACAAGGTTTCCCCACATGGCAATATGATGCATACATACCTTGTAGCAAATATTTTTTCCATGACAATATTTTACAAATCTTTGAAAGGATCTCCCCATTCACCAAGAATTAATCACAAAGTAAAGTCTTTTCCTATCAAAGTACCTACAGGGCAAATATCATGACTCTTGTCTATATGGAACTTTGAAGATGTTAATTTTGTTTTATCTATTATTATACCCCCCCACCCACACACACACACACGCGCACACACACACACAACAAAGTTGGTGGGGGCTATACTGGAATCAGGTTGTCCGTCTGTGGACACAATGTAGTACCATGTACTCCTCCTAAACTACTGGATGGATTTCAATGAAATTTGTTGATTATAATCCTTGCTACTTGGAGAGGTGCGTAAAGTTCTTTTCATCGGGTTATCTCCCCTTTTCACAAAGTTATGGACCTTGGTTCATAAACCTTCTCTAGACCATGACACTGTCTAGAAAACACAAGGTTTTTTTATTCAATTACTTCCAAATTTGGTATGGTGACACTAGAAGCAATAATGTTTAACATATATAACAGGTTGTTTTTTTGTCAGGTTTCGACTTTCCACGTTTTGAAAGGTTGAGGTCACAAATGAATTACATTACTGAAATGGCTAAATATCTCAGAAACAGAAGGTATTTTGTATACACATATACATTAAAATATTGTAGGCATTCATGCAATCTACTCTACTGTCAGCTTTCGGGGTCGTGGGGTCAGAGGTCACAAGGTCACAAATGAATTACTTTACCAAAAAGGCTAATCATCTCAGAAACAGTAGGTATTTTGTATACACATATACATAAGAGTATCATAGCCAATTATGAAGGCTTTATTATGACAAACTTCCAAGGTCATGAAGTCAAAGGTCACAGATGCATTATGTTACTGAAATGGCTAATTATGGCAGAAATGGTAGGTATTTTGTATACACATACCTTGGAGTAAATGTAGCATTGATGCAAGCTACATTGTGACAAAATTCTGAGGTCATTGAGTCAAAGGTCTCAGTAGTGGTGTTTGTCGTTTCCAACGGTCTGTCGATACAACATCTGAGGTTAAACTTTTTCATGACCCTTGATCTTTCTATATATTTAGCCCCTACAGGGGCATCAAGCAGCCGGAATGAGGGGGGTATTAGCTAGACCATAGGCGGCGGTTCTAGTTGTCCATGTTGACTCTCCTTTGACCACCAAAGTCCACCTTTCTCCTCAAGAACATTCTGCATAGATTATTACTGATGGTCTACTTAACATACCTGAGTACCAAGACTATTCACATTATGGTTCTTCAGACTTTGTTTGAAAATGTTTACATACCTGGTACTTTTGTCCGACCCCTGTGACTTTGAAAGTCGCCCAAGGTCGTATATGCGAGGAAGTTTTATAGCACTCTATATCAGGTTACTACTGATAAAGAGCAAGCTTATGAAAATAAAAGTTGACAAACAGACATAATAACATAAGTTCAAGACACTTCATGCCAGAAGAGCTCAGTAAATGCTAAAATTGTCGGCCCTTCATAGGAGTGTAGCTGTACTTATTTGAGTCTTAATTTGTACTAGGTGTTTAATTATCATCAGTGAATTGCATAATATAATATCTTAAGTACATCAAACAAATTGCAAAATGTTGTTGATTTACCTTTGTACAGGCAGCCTTGCAAATGCATCTGGAATAATTCTTGAACTTCTGATATGTGCAGTTAAAATATTGCCGTGTAAGTGTGTAGACTTGAGGTATTAGTGTATACTACTCTCAGAATACATTTCACATAACATGATCTAAACAAACTGCAAGACAAGACTAAGGTTTTCTTAAAAAGTTTATTTTCTAAAACTGTTTGGTTGTAGATTTTTAATGAGGAACTTCATATGATGAGGACAGTGCCGATTTTTTACATTTTACTTGATAAGATTTACACACACACATTTCTGACAGTGATGGTACTATACACTTCTTTACAAGAAAGAGAGTTGGTGATCCCTAACTCATTCACCCCTGAAATTTCATAATGAACAATTCCTACCTTTGAATTGGAAGAGTTCAAATGTGTCTTCAGGGTTGAATGAGTTAAGGACAGAGCTGCTTGATAACACCCCAAAAACAGATTAGGCTTTTTAATCAAACATAGCTTAATATGGAGGCCTTCACCTTGCAAAACTCCTCAGACTCTATATATGTTAGTGCTTGCTTATAACTATAGTCAGAACTACAGATGGCTATTATTTTTTTAATATTGTTGTAAATTTTGTATCTGGCAAATATAGTTATGCATACAAATGGATCCAGTGAAATTATTTTTTCAATTATGGAAATTACCATAAGGCTTTAACAAAGACATGGCTGATGAAAAGACACAATAATGTACATATGAAAGAGGTTTAAAAAAAAATGTGAAAAATTCTGACTATGGACTATCATGTTAAAGGATTAACAGCATGTATCGTATACCGAAACAAAAACATCTACATAGAAAATAATCAGAGAGTGTCACACATTTGACACTGACCATCAAACATTTCACCTTCCCATATGTAAACTTGTTCCAAAGAAAATCTGAAGATAATAATCTGACAAATTTTCATATAAAATCATAAAGGGGCATAACTCTATATGTACTTCATGAGATGTGACTTAATGTGTGAAATTCTGCTCCTGCCACCACCATAAGTATGTTGGTGATCACAGGTGACACAGTAAGAAAATTATGCTCTATAGACAAACTTAGGTATCAATATATACTGGGGCACATTGGACCCAAATCAGCATGAAACACTTCCCCTCACCAAGTTACCTCTGTCTGGCAAGTTGGTCAATGTAGGTAAAAGTGTAAGGAAGTTATGCTCTGGACAAACATTGGTATAAAATGAATAAATAATAAAATGATCTTTATTGTTTGGGCAGACTATCTCGTTTCAGTAAGTGCCACTCCAAAAAGTGACATTCTGCTTTCTACAAATATGTATGTATACATGTGACATGACAAGGAAGATATTCTCTGAACCAACTATGTTAACAAAACGAGCGAAGGGCCTTAACTCTGTTTATAATAGGGCACGAGACACGGTTTGAGATTGCAACAAAAAGCCTTTCCAAGATTCAAAAATATAGCAAAGTTTGGTGAACACAGGTCAAAAAGAATGAAGGAGGTTATGTTTGATAAAAATGTTGTGGACACCCAGCCAGCCCGTCAAAGCCATACAATAATAAATCCTGTCATAGATGGCCAAATCAAAATCATTACCCGAACGCATTTTCAGAAAAAACATCTGACTACAATTTATATCCTTTTAATGTTGCAAACAAAGAAAGAACTAATTCAGCAGAACTATTTTTTGGCACATAATATCTTTTAATTATAATAATTCAAATTTCGGTTCACCTTTACTAATCAATGAAATCTATTCCAAAACAGATATCTCCTTTACAGTTACTAGAGCCTTGGTAGGCGAAAAAGATTATCTCTATTATAAACATACACAATACATGTCTCTAACGTGCACAAACGGAGGAATCATGTTTCTGTACAAACAGGTTAAAAGGGGAAAACACCTGAAACACAGATTCACAGGTAACTAATTAATACAACATATGACTAGCATCTGAGGTATCATGAGAGTATCGGAACAAATCAAACTCTGCAATGATTTGTCGTCTAAGGAATTACAAATAAGCAACATATACAGGTATATAACGTTTATTACTCTTTTTCAAAAAACTTCTTTTCTCGCATATTTTGAAAATCACTTCAGTTCATTTATGTGTTTATATATATCTTCATGATCGAAAATATCTTAGAATCCACTGTAATAACATGAGATTACTTGTGACACACAAATGAATTACAGCAATCTGAAGCTTCAATACAACTGAAACAATGGTGGCTGGATTTATGGTGCTTAATTGTACAATATTATATCTGAATTTCTGAAAGGATTTGACTGTCTAATGCATAGCTAGCTAATTGGATAATTTCATCAATTAATAAATAAAGCAAACATTCACGACATTTTTTTATCACTGATATCACAATTCAACAGTTTCACATGACCGTCACTCAGTCTCAACACAAAGTGACAATGCCAGGTCCTCTTACACTGCCCCAAGTCAGGCTGAAGTTCTAGAAGGGGAGGTAACTCTTCACTAGGAATGATAGGAATCGTCAATACATAATGCCACAATGACATTAACAAAAAACGTATGGGATTAAAGGAGAATCAAATAAAACTATGAAATCAAAACAATTAAAATATATATTATAATGTTAACAAAAACAAATGAAACATACAACAACTATCTGGTCATAATAAGATATATTGTGCAAATTACTATGTATTCTAACAAAGAAAGAACATGATTTTTGGAGACTGACTTTTACATTTACTCTACTCTAAATTTCAGTACAAACTCAAAAGCTAAGATAATTTTTATAATACTTTTTTGTAGTAAATGTTGATTACTTCTTGTCTTATTTTCATGCTACACACTATTTTTACAGTAAATGAACAAGAAAAGTACACTTTTTAGTCTTCTTAAAATGTTATGATTGGTGTTTGTAAATAAAGTTCATGAAATTGTGTCAATACATTCTCAAGTACAAGTATGTATTTTCTATACTGACTTATACATATAATTTTCAAAAAATGCCTAAAATCTTCCATTTTACTGTGATACAATGTATGAATAATCATACATGTATACCTAACATCTAATTAAAACCATGCATTTCTTCTTCATTCGGCAACACACGAGAGGGAATGACATGCTGAGACTTGGGCCGTTTTCGTTTATCCCAATTCCAAACGGCTGACCTGGTTGGACCGTAGTTGTTTGTTTATGAAATAAGGTCGGGTCTAGTAATATGATGCTGCTTTCAGGCGAGCCTGACAAAGCCTTACAAGGCTTAAATGTTTCATTTAAATACAGGCAAACTGTTTGTTCCACATAAACGAACAAGCCCCTGATTAGTTACTGTAGATGAACCGAGTGTCTGTGAATGACACACTTTCATGCCTTTCTGTTTCGGTAAATTTAACATATTGAACTAGCTCTACTCTTAATTTCAATACAATTGGCAGTTAGAATCAGTAAAAGGGAAATGTACTTAAATTTATCATTCACAGACAATGGTTGTTCACAGTAACAGCTCAGGTCACGATATATATCTACCAAAAGATTTGGGGAAAAAATCAATAAATATTTAACATATATTTTAAGTAATATTTTAAAAGAAAAAAAATGCAAGATATGAATATACAAATGCACCTACTGTGATTGTGTGAAATTTTAGAAAAGTAGCAATGGATAAAGATATTTTCTTTATTTAAAACACTATTTTTCAGCCCTTTTCAATCATTGCTTTACTGCACATTGGTGGTACAATATTGGCAGTGGTATATTTCAGTGCACAGAATCACACAGGGGAAAAAATCCCAAATATATATCCCTGTTTTCTCTCATTTTACAAAGTGACATAGTAAATTTCTGGCAAGCTTAGCATTGTTTGAACTTCTTGACTTATACAAATGTATTGACATTTTCTCTTAGCAATTCCTGTGAAATTGTGTTTATTTTAACATAGATATTATAGGTTAGCAAAAAAGTAGCACTTACTTCACAGGTATGGTATGTATTGCAGGTCGATACAAGTACTATAGGAAACTAAGTATCTATATTAACCTCAGAAATTAAAAAAAAATATATAAATACTGACAATGGCTCTTAACTGTTCATAAGATCATCTTCTAGACAACTGCATTCAGGGGCAATATTAAGTTACTGTGAAAATTATGTTTTAGACATTTTTTGTCAATACTCGTGTTGTCCAATCAAATGTGACACCAATATTTCAATTTATTTATCACTGGGTTTTTTATTTGCATATGCAAAACCAGAAAGTTTTGATTATGAATGTTTTTCTTTATTCTTATTTTTTTAACTTCGTTTTTTTCATGTCTAAAGTTCCTTCAGTTTTTTTTTCAATTTAATTCAACTTTTAAAATTTATTTGTTATTAGAGCACAAAGCAAACCTTGGCCTTCACTTCTACAGGACAAGCAATGAAAGACATGGCAGTATTTCACTTATTATCACAATAACAAATGTCAACACTTTGTTTCTGTACAAAAGGTGGGTATAGCTCTCGGCATACTCCCATCTTCACAAACTAGTTACTCAGCTCTCGGCATACTCCCATCTTCACAAACTTGTTACTCAGCTCTCGGCATACTCCCATCTTCACAAACTAGTTACTCAAATACAGCATACAGTGAATTTACATACAAAATGTACACTTTGCCCACAGGGGCATGGCATAGGTCGACCCCATCCCGAGGTCTATATATGTCTTAAACCCATATGTGAATCATGGAAGGGAACTGTGCCATGCCCCTATGATTTTTTCTTGAACTGACACATAACACACCAGATTCTATTTTAAAACTATTTTAAAACTAGAACACAATTTTTCTACCTAAGTTTTTCTTTAGAAATCAATAATATTATTCGTCTAGACTATAAGAACAATAACAAAGTATTTCTGTTTCAAGTAAGTGATTGTCAACTGTACATAATTGCGTGAAAAACAAAATAGAAAAAAAAATGTGCATGGACATTTCGGAATGATAAATACATGTACATATTAGTTCTCAAAGAAAATACACAATATTAAATTTTGCATACAGATATCTACCGGTATATGTACAAACTACAGACCAACTGTTTGTACCTCTCCATTATTTTATACCACATGGCCCGTTTTTACATTTCACAACTCTCAATTTGTGTAGTCAAACATGGCCATAGTATTTAACAAATACTACATGTAACATAAAAATTGGAAGCATATAAATTGTTCAATATCGTACACTGATGTCAAAGGGTGTAAACCATCTAGCAGCTTGTTACTGTTTCCATTCAAGAGAATCCCTTTTTCTCTTTCTACAGTCCCAGATTCAATTTTATGTAGAGGTACTTAGAAATAGTGACCAAGGCTATGTAGGCACCCAAACAAAGGTTTGGGTACAGTGTAAGATAACCTCTGAAATCTTGCTCTCACAAGCAAGGTTACACGCTGAAAGGCTTGAAGCCACAGTCTTTCCCTGGAATTATAATGTAAGCATTTTACCAGAAATGACATTACAATAGTGGCATAATGAAACTGCGTTTTCTTTCCTTGGTTGAAAAATGGAGTCATGTGTAAGATAATACTTTCCTGATAGGATAAGAAAATGTTGGTATAAATTGGCTTTTTTAATTTAACTCGTTATAATTTTCTTACTAATTGAATTAATATGCACCGTATTCATCTGTCACTCACTATTATTTGATTTTTTTACACACTGTTGTACATTATAATCAAACAATAAACCTTGTACATGTACAGGTATCTTTTAAAGATTAAAAAGCTAACAATGTACAGAGCCTGAAAAACATGATAGCGAACCATCACTTATAAAAAAACATGAGTATACACATCACCAGTACCTTGTACACTGTTAACAAAGCCATCAGTTCTGGGAACAGACATTCTCACAATCAGCAGTGATGGTTACAATGATAAATACAGTCATTCAATAGCTCAAAGGACTACTTTTACTTCATGTGGAATTTTAAATGGGATGAGTATGCAGATTGATTATTTCATATTCTGTATGTTACAAGGAAGAAAACAAGACTGACTTTATGTACATACAGCTGACAGTACATTTCTGCTACCCATAGGTTACAATCCAGTATGATGCTGTCTACCTTCTCTTCAGAGAATGTAGACCAGATCATACCAGACTGTAACCTCACACTAGTGAAGATGTCGGAGCTAATCCTGGTTTAAAAGGCATGAAGTGACTTTAGAATCGATGACTACCTCGAGCAGGGTGCCAATCTTTCGCAGCATAATTACTTCCCAGGAAGATGGAACCCATTTGCACAGCTAGGTAGACTGGAACAAACTGACTTAAGTGTCTTGTTATGTTGGCTAATTGCTGCTGTACACTCGGAGTGTATGATATTTCGGTGCCTCGGACAATACTAAGTGTGCTCTGCTGCCTTATTTCACTGTCTACAGTTTACACACAAGACCTATCTGTCAATCACATATTTAGGTTTGTGTAGAAAAAACCAGAAGACCTGAATCCAGTCCATATTATAATGTGAATCTATCAAATATTTAATAGATCTTGGAATAGTTTGAAAATGATGTAAATGACAAAAATTCTCCAAAACCCCAAAAGATTTTCACAACCGAATGGAGACCAGCATAGATATATATATTGTTGTGTAATTTCTTTTTATTAATTAATGCATAAAATCAATTTCATGATCATAAATTATAAAAAACAAAACATAAATTATTGCACATTTCCTTGAATAACCCATGTCGATATTGTAAAAGAAATTTTCTGTAAAATTATTTCTCACATTGAACAATTGTACATGATAAGCACGCCACACACTTTTAACTGTTTGTATACATGTTGAATGTCACCAGTAGCATCTTAGAATGTTAATCCTCCCATACATATGATGAGAAAAGTTAACATGTTATAGATTACCAACCACTAGGTAAATGTTTATAAAATGTCAGAGTGCCTAACAGGTCTACGATAAAAGGCTGTACTTTGTACAAGACACAGGGAAGTCAGTGGAACAGGTTTACCTTGTTGGTAGGCCTGCTCACAACTTCAATGTCTGGTGCCATGTGGTTTGTTGATCGAGACGATCTCATATCTTACACTGACTTACAGCAGGATAAGTTGAGACCACTAGGACTGATCCTGTTACCACAGCTAGGTCACACATACAGTTGTATCTGTTGCCATGACAACATAGCATGAAGGCTGACACTGTTTCCAGACCTACATCTGATTTACAGGTGTATCTGTAGCCATGCCAACACATCACTGATACTGATCGTTAACATAGCTATGTCTGATCTTATATCTGTTGCCATGGTGACACATCACTAGGACCGATACTGTTACCACAGCTATGTCTGGTTTACAGTTTATTTGTTGCTATGACAACACATCACTTATACTGATTGTTAACATGGCTGAGTCTGATGTTGTATCTGTTGCCATGGTGACACTCTGTTGTTACGTGCCTTGGACACCACTAGGACTGATTTTGTTGTCGTAGATACTCCTGACTAAGCTCCTTGAGGTTTTGTTCCAGCATTGTGACCTCGTCTAATTTCTGGGCCTGCTTGGCCTGTTTGATATAGCCCCTGATGATGTTCATCTGCTGTATCATGGGGTCATCTTTGTCATTGAAGTTAATGGTGGCCTCAGAAGGAATCCAGCCAGACAAAATCTTTGAACCACTCCTCTCCCGTTCTTCCCCTTGTTTCACCTTCACACTGGCAGGCCCCCCTGGTCTCACACCTGTACTCCCTGCAGCAGGTTTGGCTGGTAGCTCCTTCTGTTCACGTTGCTCTCGTTGTTTCATTTCCCGTTCCTGTGCCTCCAGGGTGGCCTGACGTTCCAGTGCGATACGTCTCTGCACCTGCTGTTTCCGCCGCTCCTGTAAAACGGCATACTGTTCTTCAGTTGGTAAGGCCTGTAGGCCAATCACATTCTCCTGCATCACATTACTGGCTCGTATCCTTATGGCCTTTTGAAGTTGGGCCTGCTTGGCTGTGGGTCCTTGCTCAGTGTTCATTCCAAGCTGCAGAATTCTTTTGCTGTCAAAGGCAAACAATGACAAAAGTACAACAACCAACTAGAGTATAAGCTTTATAATGTATCAACTGTATCATAGTCCCCAGTGTTTCTTCCACTTACAAAGAAATGAGATTTTTCTCTGAAACATGTTTCTCTCTAGCTTCATATCACATGCATTTTATTTTTCAACCGAAGCTGGCTTCAATTTCACAAAAAAAAACAAGTTAGATTTTTTTCTTTAATTTCTCCATGAGTTAAGCTAACATTTGTGAATAAAGAACATTATCATGATTTATGTTAATCATTATCAGCATTATAATAATAATAATAATAATAATACTGGACGCAGGCAATATGCCTATATATCCAGATCTGGAATATCGTCAGACACTATGCTGACGTCCCGGCAATGAATAAGTTCATTATTCTCTATCTCATGGTTATAGAAACAAGTAGGTTGTCCCCAATACTTATCCAGACGGGATTCAAATGTTTTAATTGTTGGTGAGGTTACGACAGTATCGGGTAGTATTGTTTTAGAAGAAATGTATTTGATTCCTTCAATATGAAATAAACATTACTGTTTATATTCCAACATAAATAAATGTCCATTGATTTAGTTAACAATGTGGACAAAGTTTTAATAGAAGAGGGTTTAACAAAACAACATTTTAATAGAAGAAGGTTTATCAAAACAAAATTTTAATAGAAGAAGGTTTAACAAAACAAAGTTTTAATAGAAGAAGGTTTAACAAAACAAAGTTTTAACAGAAGAGGGTTTAACAAAACAAAGTTTTAATAGAAGAAGGTTTAAACAAAACAACGTTTTAATAGAAGAGGGTTTAACAAAACAAAGTTTTAATAGAAGAGGGTGTAACAAAACAAAGTTTTAATACAAGAAGGTTTAACAAAACAAAGTTTTAATAGAAGAGGGTTTAACAAAACAACATTTTAATAGAAGAGGGTTTAACAAAACAACATTTTAATAGAAGAGGGTTTTACAAAACAAAGTTTTAAGAGAAGAGGGTTTAACAAAACAAAGTTTTAAAAGAAGAGGGTTTAACAAAACAAAGTTTTAATAGAAGAGGGTTTAACAAAACAACGTTTGGATAGACTGAATTCTTAGATAATGATGTTGCTTACCTAAGACCATCAATTAATTCGTAAGTTTTGAGGATTTTGGTTCTCAGCTGTTGTGCCGACCTCAGACTATGGGTGGATTCTCCGTTACTGTAATGAAAGAAAGGTGTTAATCAGGAAACAAATCTCATATATCTTTGTGTAATGTACAATCTATGTATTCTGTGAGGGTTTCTAAAGTCACTATCTGAACACATTTTGTATAATTCTAAACTCACATAAAACTATTTTCAATTTGAAATTCAGAATATAAAAGGTCATGAGTACTAAATAGAAACACTATAACAAGTGTTACACAACCTGTGAAATGGAAGCAATGTACAATAAATAGAGTTACAGAAAACAGGATTTTAAGGTGACATGCATACATCATATCCCTATAATGTTTTTAAGTTGCGCGAGATCTCTAACATGGTCATATACTCTATGAGCGCAAGTTACAACTTACCCATGGTCTCACTTTCTTAGTGCATGTTGTGACTTAACATATGGTGATATTCATCGAGAGTAAGGTGTGATTTACCCAAGAAACTTAAACATGGACATGTCATTTGGGACAATAATTGTGACTTACCCAAGCGACTCTACCATAGGCATGTACTCCAAGAGTAAGTCATTAGAATCCTTGATGTACTGGCTCATTCTCTACAACACAGGCAAAATAGAAGGTAAAAGGCTGAAATTGTGCACATGCATTCAAATTTTTATTTTATTCTCTCTTCTTTTAAGACAATATTCTCTCTTCTTTTAAGACAATATTCTCTTTCTTTTAGACAATATTCTCTTTTCTTTTAAGGCAATATTCTCTCTTCTTTTAAGACAATAATCTCTCATCTTTTAAGACAATATTTTCATTTCTTTTAAGACAATATTCTCTCATCTTTTAAGACAATAATGAACCTGCCAAAACAAATATAAGAAAATTAACTCCTGAACAACCTCAGTAATAAAACATTCCTCCATTTTTTAAAGATTATGCTCCTTTATTCAATTTGAGAACGTAAGGCTGAGGGGCCTTAATGACCCACTTGATGAGACTAAATGTACAGAAGTATGACAGTGTATTAGCTGACCTGATACAGGAGTATGACAGTGTATTAGTTGACCTGTTACTGGAGTACGGCAGTGTATTAGCTGACCTGATACTGCAGTATGACAGTGTATTAGCTGACCTGATACTGCAGTATGACAGTGAATTAGCTGACCTGATACTGCAGTATGACAGTGTATCAGCTGACCTGATACAGGAGTATGACAGTGTATTAGCTGACCTGATACTGGAGTAATTAGTTGACCTGTTACTGGAGTACGGCAGTGTATTAGCTGACCTGCTACTGCAGTATGACAGTGAATTAGCTGACCTGATATAGGAGTATGACAGTGTATAAAACCTGATACAGGAGTATGACAGTGTATAAGATGCCCTGATCCTGGAGTATGACAGTGTATTAGCTGACCTGATACTGGAGTAATTAGTTGACCTGTTACTGGAGTACGGCAGTGTATTAGCTGACCTGATACTGCAGTATGACAATGTATTAGCTGACCTGATACTGCAGTATGACAGTGAATTCGCTGACCTGATACTGCAGTATGACCGTGTATCGGCTGACCTGATACAGGAGTATGACAGTCTATTAGCTGAACTGATACAGGAGTATGACAGTGTATTAGCTGACCTGATATAGGAGTATGACAGTGTATAAAACCTGATACAGGAGTATGACAGTGTATCAGCTGACCTGATACAGGAGGATGACAGTGTATTAGCTGACCTGATACAGGGGGATGACAGTGTATTAGCTGACCTGATACAGGAGTATGACAGTGTATTAGGTGACCTGATACAGGAGTATGACAGTGTATTAGGTGACCTGATACAGGAGTATGACAGTGTATTAGTTGACCTGTTACGGGAGTACGGCAGTGTATTAGCTGACCTGATACTGCAGTATGACAATGTATTAGCTGACCTGATACTGCAGTATGACAGAGTATTAGCTGACCTGATACTGCAGTATGACAGAGTATTAGCTGACCTGATACTGCAGTATGACAATGTATTAGCTGACCTGATACTGCAGTATGACAGTGAATTAGCTGCCCTGATACTGCAGTATGACAGTGTATTAGCTGACCTGCTACTGCAGTATGACAGTGAATTAGCTGACCTGATACTGCAGTATGACAGTGTATTAGCTGACCTGCTACTGCAGTATGACAGTGAATTAGCTGACCTTATACTGCAGTATGACAGTGTATTAGCTGACCTGATACTGGAGTAATTAGTTGACCTGTTACTGGAGTACGGCAGTGTATTAGCTGACCTGCTACTGCAGTATGACAGTGAATTAGCTGACCTGATACTGCAGTATGACAGTGAATTCGCTGACCTGATACTGCAGTATGACCGTGTATCGGCTGACCTGATACAGGAGTATGACAGTCTATTAGCTGAACTGATACAGGAGTATGACAGTGGATTAGCTGACCTGATACAGGGGTATGACAGTGGATTAGCTGACCTGATACAGGAGTATGACAGGGTATTAGCTGACCTGATACAGGAGTATGACAGGGTATTAGCTGACCTGATACAGGGGTATGACAGTGTATTAGCTGACCTGATTCAGGGGTATGACATTATATTAGCTGACCTGATACAGGAGTATGACAGTGGATTAGTTGACCTGTTACTGGAGTACGGCAGTGTATTAGCTGACCTGATACTGCAGTATGACAGAGTATTAGCTGACCTGATACTGCAGTATGACAATGTATTAGCTGACCTGATACTGCAGTATGACAGTGTATTAGCTGACCTGATATAGGAGTATGACAGTGATTAAAACCTGATACAGGAGTATGACAGTGTATAAGATGACCTGATACTGGAGTATGACAGTGTATTAGCTGACCTGATACAGGAGAACAATTGGTGGTTGTGTGTTCCTCTGCTCCATCTGTTGGTCACGCCTCTCCAGCAGTTTGCGACAGTTCTCACATGTTCGTATATGTGGGTCCCCGTCCATACCCATGAGGGAATTAAGACTAGTATTACTGCCACTACGCTTGAGGAATCCCACCTCACCACCAGTCTGGAAGGCTGGGTCGGTCAGTTTCTCTACAACACCAACCTACACTCAACATTCTGTCACAAGTCATGAGCTGTAACACGTATGTAATCAAAAATATAGTCAGCTATTAGAAGCTGTTATGTATTCATGTGCAAAATGCAAATGTTGTCAAAAAAATTATAACATAATAATTTTGAATTTTATTCAACCTATGCTTCATAAAATCTAAAAAGGAATGGCAGTTTCACTATTTGAATTCTCAATACATTGTACCAGAAAAAAACTAATTACAATAGATCTGCCTTCTTCCTTCAGACCAAAATGGATTGAAACAAAGACAATTTTCAGATTTTCAGACAGTCTTATGAAACACACAAATCACTCGCACCAAATTATATTTTTGTGAAGTACATATACAGTACATGTAATAATTATCATTCCTGAACATCAACAAACATTTCATGTATCATACAGGAAACAATGAAATTATTAATGATCATCTTTTTTCACTAGAAGTGATCCTTTGTCTTACTGGCAAATGTGTATGGCATGAAATGAGAACACTTGTCACACATGATGTCTCCGCAGAGTCTGCAATGGTGGCGCCGCCTGGTGAGACCAAATGACCGACCACAAGTCGGACATGATGGGATCATCTTGTCTGGTAACCAGGGTACAAGGGCACGTTCGTAAGCTGCAGAAAACATGTAGAAAATATTGAAGTACGTAGCTTGAAGCAGTAAGTTTTCTATCATTAACTTTCAAACCTGCTAATGTAAATGTTGAATAATAATTTGTGCTGAGGCAAGCGGCTTAGTGTTCAGATCTGTATATAAACCTAAAACAAGAGTTCCGCGAAACGGTACATGATACGCCCGTCAGATGTAGAATGAGCAGTTTGCCACAAAGGGCCATAAGTGCATAAATTTTGGAGAGATAAGCGTCTAATCTACAAGGGGCCATAACTGCATAAATCAGTGACAAATTTTGATTATCAAGCTTGTCCACGCTTATATGGCAATGAACCTTCCTACCAAGTTTGAAATTAATCCATTCAAAATTACTCAAGTTATTGAGCAGAAACTGTTTCGTCAATTCTTTAAAGGGCCATAACTCTGTAAATAACGGGCAAATAGTTTTGATTATCGCAAGCTTTCATAGAAATAAACCTTCCTATGAAGTTTGAAATGAATCTATTCAAAATACTGAAGTTATTGAGCAGAAACTGTTTCGGCAATTCTTCAAAGGGCCATAACTGTGTAAATAACTGGTAAATAATTTTGGTTATCAAAATTGTCCGAGCTTTTATGGCAATGAACCTTCCTATGAAGTTTGAAATTAATCCATTCAAAATTACTCAAGTTGTTGAGCGGAAACTATTTCGGCAATCTTACATAGGGCCATAACTCTGAAAATAACTGGCAAATAATTTTGCTTTTCAAACTTGTCCGAGCTTACATGGCAATGAACCACCCGCCCGCGTGAAAACATAATATGTACCGTCTTTCGACGGGCATATAAAAATTCAATCTACCTTGTCCTGAGCAACTTTCAAGATTGATATTTGTTTCTGTGTCCTTGTTCCACTCACAAAGATTAGTAATTTATAAAATGAAAATAGCATAGTTTTTTCAGTTAACACGTCTGAAGCTAAACGATAAAGATTGGGTTTAAATATTTTGAAAGACGGGAATCAACCCAAAGAAATATTCATACACATTGCTGGTTATACATGTAGACATTTTGAAATCAAAATAGAAGTTTATTCTCTGTCCAAAAAATAGACATATCAACATTTAATTGAATTCTTCTAAAAACCTTTTGACAATGAAAATAATATGAGTTATGCTGACTTTGTTCTAAAGGGCAGAGGTCATTTACCTTTACGTTTACCGGGATCTGCTGGTGATTCTTGGCCGGTAAGTTTATCTAGTCTGATGATGAGTTTATTGGTCTCCACCACAAACCTATCCACTCTGTTCCCTCGCACTGTCTTAAATGTGTCCGTCCAGGACCGTGTGTGTCCTACAACGTCAAATACAGGATCATAAACATCACAGACTACAACGTCAAATACAGGATCATAAACATCACAGACTACAACGTCAAATACAGGATCATAAACACCACAGACTACAACGTCAAATACAGGATCATAAACACCACAGACTACAACGTCAAATACAGGATCATAACACCACAGACTACAACGTCAAATACAGGATCATAAACACCACAGACTAACTGGTGTCTGAGCTTGCTATAGGGAGTGTTGGACGCTTGCATGTGTTACATCAGGAGTGAGAGACAGGTCTGGAGATGTCATACCAAACCCTACCACTTAAAAAACCTCCTCATGTCAATCTCTTTGACTTGTATATTAATATGTTTTTATCAATAAATTATATTACTTAAGTAAAATGAATGACTTTCTGCTCATGATTCCATGGACTATTAGGGGTACATGTAGTATCCTGTTAAACTTGGGCCAGCTATATAACTGCTTGTCATTGTCTATACTATCAAACAAGTATAATCCCTGGGTATCCAATAGGGATGGGCCATATCCTGACACACAAGAGCATGTTATGTAATTCTGATGGCCATTGTCTGTACTGTACACACAAGTAACTTCCTGGGACCTGGGTATCCAACAGGGATGGGTCATATCCTGACACACAAGGGCCTGTTATGTAATTCTGATGGCCATTGTCTGTACTGTACACACAAGTAACCTACCTGGTTCCTGGGGATCCCACAGGGATGGGTCATACCCTGCCACACTAGGAGCAGGAATGTAGCTCTGATGGCCGTTGTCTGAATTTGTATTGGCAGTTTCTGCATTACTTGGGGTATCCTTGTCGCCTAATATCTTCTTTATGGTTTTCCCAAATAGGCCTGTAAACAAAATATCATGTTCGCTGACTATACTGTTAAATAAAATTAAGGTAAACAAATCTTAAATATATATAACAAGAGATCCCAGAGGGATCTTTGCGCCCACCACTGTACAATCTTCATTAGTTCTTTGTCAGTTCGATCTTTTCTCTTCTTTCCTCTATGTCAGTTCGATCTTTTCTCTTCTTTCCTCTAATCTGTTTGATCGCGTCATGTTAACAGTAAATGCACCTTGAGGTAACTTTTGATCTAAACTTAATACTGATGTGTATGAAAGCCAGCCTTCAAAGTGAGTTTGTCATTTCACATATTTACTAGTACAGTACTTAATGTGAAAGAAATAGAATCGATCATTGCAATATGAGATAGATCTGTTTAGTTCTTCCTTTAGCCATTTTGTTTTTATGACCAGTCTCCAAATATAACATGCACAACGAGGGGTCAAGGGGAACCTTTACATATTAAATTTGAGAAAGATCCCTGAAGATATTCCTGAAAAATAGTAATAACAAACCTTCAATGTCAAAAATTGAAGATAGCTGTCGGTAGGCCATTTTGTTTGACTGATCAGTTTCAAAAGTAAACATGAACAATAAAGGATAGTGGGGAACCTGGATTGGCTGGCTCAAAATATATTTTTTGGGCAAGTGAAAAATTTGAAGCACAGCTGGCCCAAAAGACATATTGGTGGCCCAAATAAATTTGGCAAAAAATATTTCCACAGCATTTAACGTACACAATGCTTCAGCACATTTAAATTATATATAACATGACAATGTTTGTAATATGTAAAACAGAATAAAACATTATATTTTTAATTCTTAACCCTAGTTAAAACCTGACATGTTCCCCAAAGAAATACACAAAACTTGCACCTCAAAGAAGACACCCTGGCTGTACCTACATATAAAATTTAAGAAAGATCCATTTAGTACTTCCGGAGAAATAGGGGTAACAAACCTTCACTATCGAAATCCAAGATGACTGCCTGCCGGCCATGTTGTTTATCCGATTGGTCTCAAAAATTGCCCTGCACAGCTTAGGACCAAGGGGAACCCACATATAAAATGTGAGAAAGATCCCTCCCGTACTTCCGGAGAAATAGCAATAACAAACTTTCACTATCAAACTCCAAGATGGCTGCCTGTCGGCCATGTTGTTTATCCGATCAGTCTCAAAAATTGCCCTGCACAGCTCAGGTCCAAGTGAAACCTACATATCAAATATGAAAAAAATCCCTTTGATATTCCAGAGGAATAGCAATAACAAACTTTCACTATCGAAATCCAAGATGGCTGCCTGTCGGCCATGTTGTTTATCCGATCAGTCACAAAAATTGCCCTGCACAGCTCAGGTCCAAGGGAAATCTACATATCATATATGAAAAAAATCCCTTTGATATTCCAGAGGAATAGCAATAACAAACTTTCACTATCGAAATCCAAGATGGCTGCCTGTCGGCCATGTTGTTTATCCGATCAGTCTCAAAAATTGCCCTGCACAGCTCAGGTCCAAGGGAAATCTACATATCAAATATGAAAAAAATCCCTTTGATATTCCAGAGGAATAGCAATAACAAACTTTCACTATCGAAATCCAAGATGGCTGCCTGTCGGCCATGTTGTTTATCCGATCAGTCTCAAAAGTTGCCCTGCACAGCTTAGGACCAATTGGAACCTACATATAAAATTTTAGAAAGATCCCTCTGGTACTTCTTGAGACATAACGATAACAAGAATTGTTTAATGACGGACCACGGACGGCGGACCACGGACGCAGGGTGATTTGAATAGCCCACCATCAGATGATGGTGGGCTAAAAAGAAAGGGGATATCAAATAAGGCTATCTACCAGTAGTTGCTTTTAATGTTGCTTAGAAAATTGTATTATAAAGCAAGAACTAAGACTACAAAAGCTGCTTGGAAAATTATCCTATAGAACTAAATAATACGAGAGTATTGTCAACAACCATCAATGTTAGTTCAGGCATCAGACACATTCACCATCTGATTTGCTACTGATCACTGACCACTCCCATATCTTGATCTCTAATTGAGCATAAAACTAGTCTACAAAAAGTTAAATTATATGCAGGTTAAAGACATTGTATTTGTATATACCTCTGAGCTGTTGAAGAACATCTTTGTCCTCGGCTGAGTGCTCCTCTTCGAAATGTCCTTGGAGTTGTGTGATAGTACCCAGGTCTTTCATACACATGGGGCAGAGGAAGCCCTCTCTGACCTCTGCAGCTGTCGCCATCTCAATCCTCACTGTCACAAGTCAATAAATGCTCAATTTGAAATACATATGTTACATCAATTAAGTCTAGAGTGCGTGTGCATGTGTTCTGTTCTTCTTCAAGAGCTGTTCCAAATTGCATCATCAAACATTGATGATTAGTATCACTCAACAGTGGGAATGGGGCTGCATGAAGAGTTGTGTTTATTGTAGAGTACAGCTACTACAGGGAGAAGGCTCCATTGTGTCGTGCTTGGTATTCATGTATGTAGAAAGAGTCTTTGTTTGTGTCATTCGAAGTAATGATGTTTCTCAATGTTTCTGCTTTGTGGGTTTGGTTTGGAATTCCGTAGCTAATATAACAGGAGGAAGCAGGATTAATTGGGACAGGACAGTGTACATGTTTTCAATATCTATACAAAATCATGACCGAGAAGTATAATCCTGAGGTGTCGACTTTCATCACACCACCACTACCAGAGGACTGAACTGAACCGTGGATATATGGAACGGCCTGCCATCGGAGGTCGTAATGCCACGAACAGTCCGAGCATTTGAGCATAGCCTTGGCCGCCATTTGAAGAACCAACCACTTGTGTATAACCACAGGGAAGCCATCGAAGTCACGCATACTAATGGTCATTGATTGAACTTTAACGAAAATATCACATTTGAACATTTAAAAATTGCGATATACAAGAGACACCCATATATGTACCAACATTTTTATTTTGAACCACACTCATTCAATTCACAATGTTACTGTAATATAATTACTTATCATTGAACATCTGTTCTCTATGGAACTGCATCAGTGCAGCTATATCTGTAATGGACTTGAACAAAATACTCAGAAATCATGTTATTAATATGTTTAACCAAATATATGTACTATTGTAAATTTTATAATTGAGCTGACAGCAGAGGAAATTTTACAATTTCCTACAGTAAGAATAAATCTGTGTACCTGTGTTATATTTTTTTTGTAGTTTTTATGTTTGTAGTGTGGAGGGGTCAGTTATATTTTTATGAAACAAGGTACACCAGGGTCTACCACAGAAAAAGGAGTCTTGGTCTTGACAAATAATTGTACATGTATGTATTGCAAGCCTCTTACCATGGTTTTGCTTTGTAAGTCTATACTATTTGTGTTGTAATGTACGTAGGGGTCAGAGATCAGCAGAATTCCTGGCTTTGTGTGCATGTAGTGCTAGAATTATGCATACGCCTACATCACATACTTGACAAACGTAATACCTCTGCATATGTTATCCGCCTAACATTTGCGTAACTAACAGAAGATAGATATGCATGACCAGACAGAGATTCGAAACTGGGACCTACCTAACTCAAAAGGGCCCGAAGACTATTTACAACCAAAGTTCAGGGATCCCTTTGTCAAGCATTTACCCAGTACTTTAAACAAGGGCTGCATGGTCACGGCAGGTACCACTGAAACAGGAGAGAGAAATTCACGACCAGACCGGAACCTTCCGAACTGTAGACGGACGTTCTACCAATTGAGCTACCAGCTGGTTGCCAGAGATTGACCCAGTCCAGTTCCCCACACTTATATATATGGTAAATTTTTACCTTTTTTAATCATTAAGTTCCTTTGATGAAGTGGGTTCATTAAGTTTCATTTTAACATATTGTTTGGCCCTATATCGCCTTTAAGTTAATTTGCTGTAAGGCAATAAACAAAGTGTCAATTTCATGCAACTGCTAAGAACATTTTATGACCAGGGGCAACACCCACACATCTTAACAATTAATCATTTAGCAATTACCAATATGCAATCAAAAGCATAAGACCATCGCCATCAGTGCAAATTTGGCCTTAACCAGCATACCTACCTTTCAGTGAGATAAACAGGAAAACATTACAATAGACGCCTTATACAGATGTCACTACGGCGATCAAGTGAATCCCCGAATCCCCTGTCAATTTCAGCGGAAGCAGTCTATGGAAAGTAAATAGCAATTACTGGTTTCGAATACGGAATAACACATTCCGGAAAATTGTGCAAAATTGCAACATCATATCATTCACATGTTAAAAAATAATACGCACTTTTTAAATAGAAAAAAACCAAAGAAAAGTGAACTTGTTCATTATTTAAATAATCATAAAGAAAAACACAAATATGTTGGGGTTTCCCAATCAGCATGATAAACACGACCTCTGGCGGGGATTCCCTTATCATTTCCTTTTCCGCTGAACGACTTCCGCTACTGGTAATGAAAACATTTCATGTGTATTCCAATCTGCTTTCATCCGTTGTCATCGGGCAAATTTTGAATCTGATTTCAACCATGTTGAACATTGAATGACACAGGACTATTTTTGAATTTGTTTTATTGGGGAAAGTATTCACCAACTAACATTCTTTGGTGTTTATCCCTCGGGTATCTCCCTTGGTTATCATATTCCTCATCGTCTGTTGACCACATATTACTAAATTATTCTTTGGAAAAAGGGAATAACTGTCCTCTGATGATATATCGAAAATGAAGCATTGTTTTTTCACCAATTAGGTGTTTTGTCAAAATAATTGGTCAAAAAACCTTCCACTTTGATTAGTAAATTTTGATTCATATATATTTCTGTACAGTAGCTCTATACCTATTCGGGGAGAAAAGTGAAATGAAAACACAAAAAGAAAAAGTTATGAACAAAATCCAATGAATAATACACTTATGATGTCTGAATCACTGTGTCTGCTATGTATATATGTACAAGTATGAAGAAGTCTTCATTATCCTATATGCTATCAGTGTTATGCTCCGAAAACTGGGGGGGGGGTAGTTTTGCTTCAGCTTTTATTCAGTTCAATATGACATACAAATATATGCATGGTAAAAGTTAGTAACTTACCGTCTATGATTAAGTATCCTTTATATCAATTCTGGTTGTCGTTTTGTCACATGTTGACGATTATAAATGACAAAACAGAACCAATTGTGCTAAATGGTCCTGCTAGTAGCCAGTCTTAAAAAATTGAATTTACACACCACTGAATTGGTCTATGGAATATAGATTTTCTGCTTTTGTCCTCCACCTCTGATTTGACAGCATCCTCAGAGTTCGGGAAAACCGTTATATTCACTTGCTGTTACCAAGCTTCAAATATTCACACATATCGCATCAGTGTTCCCTGTCATCTTTGTAATTGTTTTTTTTTTGTACCCCCCACATCTCTCAAAATGGGGGTATGGCTGCATATTAGGGGTACACCATATCTAAATCCCTGTGGATATGCAATATCATCACAAAATTGTTAACTAATTGTAACAATGCCATTTTTACAGGTTTTTATTTATAATATTTCAAGTTTGTCGTATAATAAAAACACCAAGAATAAGTCAGTAATAATGATCTTTATTTAACGTCTTGTACAATTGTCAACAACAAACATAAGCTCTGTAGAGCATTTATTACGCCGCCGCTAAGGGAACAAATGGTGTTTTCATGGTGGAGGAAAACCACCGCACCATCAGAGGGATAACAACTAACCCTATCAGACATCACTCTCTTTTTTCAACCACTGCTGGGGATCTAACTGAAATTCTTGGGAGAGCGAGTGGTCTGAAGCTCAAGCTTGATTGCACACAGTAGTACAATGACTATGCGCGTTAGCGATCACAGCTAACGAGGCACCCAAACCGTAACAGAATGAAAATTTTGTATTATAGAAACAGAGATAATGTCACTTACCCATACTGGGCACAGACAGCCATTATGTAAAACATGAACTGAAAGTTGTCGTCTGACGACAGAAATCCAAAGAGCGTCTGCTGTTTTTTTCAGTCGCTCATGATCAATTACGCAGTATAGTGATAATCAGCCCCGAGGATACCGATAGCCCGGCTATGCACTCGGGTATTATTGTAGGACAGTGCGGACTCATTATCTCCCATAGTAAATATATTCGCCGCTTGGTGCGCTGCATGCATTGTTTACTACCTGACTTCCGTCATTTGCAGGAAATTCTGACAGTCACTTTCGTTTTTTCTGAATGTCATCATGCAAAATACAAACATGCAGACTGCTATAAAAACGACTGAACATTGTATAACATTATTGTGCATACTCTGACGCTTAGTATGACGAATTTACGCGTGCAAAGGTGTTTACTACGCGTGAATCAAGCAGGATTCTGCGTGATCAGTAACACTGTCGCATCCTGGCATACTTAAGTCACAGGATCTAGCCTCGTCTGTCAATACACCTATAATATAATCAAGGTTGGTAACTCCGTCCCCCTAGTAAAATGACATAAAAAGCATTTAGAATAGGGGCATTTAAGAAAAAGTAGACATTTCCAAAACAACCATGTTAAAAATTCAATTGTAGCTATCGGGGAAATTAGCAAGCCACAAATGGCATGGTATACGGTGGCATTATATCATTTGGTGCCAGCTGTTATTGACAACACGGCAGCATGTAATTAATTGATAGCGTATCATACCATATGTTAAAGAGTTAACCTGGTTAATCATACGATGGCACAATGCATGAAGGGAAGCAACTCTGTTGATTCTGTATTGGTTCAATCTGTGGGTCTAGACATATATAAACCAAAACAAGTTGGTCACTGAAAAAACCTCAGAGATGAAAATGTGTCCTTTAGAATCTAGCCTTGGTGATATCCAAGGCATATTTATATCTGGCTTATGAGATTTCTTCATCTGTTATTTTGACAAAGTGCAATAGAATTTCTGCATAGCAACTGCAGTAAAGTATATCTGCCTGGTGTAGATCTATATCTTTTTCAAATCCTCAAATTTTTAACATCTTTAATTCTATAAGATGCATCCCAAGATGTGATTTTTGCAGAATATTTCTTTAGAATATAACTTATCCAAGTGATCAACGTATATAGGCCAAATTAGGTATTAGTATTTTGAAACCAAACCTCAACAATGAATAAGGGATATAATAATGTCCTGAGACCAGGGGATATAATAATGTCCTGAGACCAGGGGATATAATAATGTCCTGAGACCAGGGGATATAATAATGTCCTGAGACCAGGGGATATAATAATGTCCTGAGACCAGGGGATATAATAATGTCCTGAGACCAGGGGATATAATAATGTCCTGAGACCAGGGGATATAATAATGTCCTGAGACCAGGGGATATAATAATGTCCTGAGACCAGGGGATATAATAATGTCCTGAGACCAGGGGATATAATAATGTCCTGAGACCAGGGGATATAATAATGTCCTGAGACCAGGGGATATAATAATGTCCTGAGACCAGGGGATATAATAATGTCCTGAGACCAGGGGATATAATAATGTCCTGAGACCAGGGGATATAATAATGTCCTGAGACCAGGGGATATAATAATGTCCTGAGACCAGGGGATATAATAATGTCCTGAGACCAGGGGATATAATAATGTCCTGAGACCAGGGGATATAATAATGTCCTGAGACCAGGGGATATAATAATGTCCTGAGACCAGGGGATATAATAATGTCCTGAGACCAGGGGATATAATAATGTCCTGAGACCAGGGGATATAATAATGTCCTGAGACCAGGGGATATAATAATGTCCTGAGACCAGGGGATATAATAATGTCCTGAGACCAGGGGATATAATAATGTCCTGAGACCAGGGGATATAATAATGTCCTGAGACCAGGGGATATAATAATGTCCTGAGACCAGGGGATATAATAATGTCCTGAGACCAGGGGATATAAACTGTGCCTTGACCCTATGACTTTAGAGGTTTTGTTACGATTATCATTGGCCCAATCAGACTGACAGACTCCTTTGAAAATTTTGTTGATATAAGCCTTTATTTTTGAACGTGAATGAGATTTTTCCATATAAGGGCATAACAGAATGAAGATAATTTCAAAACACTTCAAACCAAAAAGTATAATTCATGTGAATTTCTTTGCAATATGTTTGATTTATGATTGGATTGAATTAAGTTAATTTTCGTTCTTTTCTGTCTTTTTCAGAAGAAAGAAGTCTTCATTTGCAAATCTTCAGCCTGGTGAGTGTTTATGTACATACTAGGCATGTTAGAGTGAACTATTGGTTAGTTTGGTTTTATATTTATTCTTTCCCCACTTTATAGTAGTGAGGGGTGTTATGTTTCAATGTCCGTCTGTCATTGATTGTCTAGAAGTCTTATGATACCCCATGGAAAGGAGGTGATACTGTATTCAGACTGCTCCCTCTCCGTCCTTCCTACCTTCCGCCCTTTTTTTTTTTCCATGGTCAAACTAAACTCGACGTTGACCGAATAGTCAGGCCGCAAATTCAAAGCGGATAGTGCTTTCACCATGATGGCTGGGGTTTTCAATCTAGGATCAGACATAAAAAAGGTATGGGGTCACCTGCCCAACCAGGTGGGCTTTTTCAGGGTACTACAGTTTCCTCCCACATTAGGACACTCTGCATGCTACCATCAGAGCCACAATTCCAAGAATGACTACTATAAGTTGATATAACTTGTTTCATATTTAATGTAAAATCAAGATTAATAAAAAAAAATGTCCAAAAAATAAACTGCATCTTTACAGAAAATGCTGGCTGTGGTTGCTTAGTTTACTCAAGGTCATGATCACTGTTACTATAAATAGAAAATTGATTTCTGCACGACGGTTCATGTTATTATAACATTATAATGTCGATAACAAGATAAAGGTCAATTTCAGATGTTGAACATTGGTGAACATGAAGTAAATATGAGATTGATGCCAAGTGGCCCATTGGTGTATGTTGTCAAGTGCCAAGTTTGAAGTCAAATTTAATACCTTAGAAAACAGCGCTTTGGAGTAATTGGTTGAACCTAAGTGTTCATTGATGCAGGTTATATTAGAAGTCTTGGAGGTCAGATTCTACATTCCTTTCCAGGTAAATGTTAAGATCATCTTCCTTATTAGGAATATCTGTGACATCTGATGTTGTGCCACTGTGTGTTGGTATGAGTAATGCCAAATTAACATTTTTCAGTGGCACACCTCTTGGATGATTGTTGAGCAGTTAAAGTTGATCTTGTGATATACCGTACATGGAGAATAATACATGCCTTTTTCCATATCACACCGAGTATCAACCCAAGACTCCAATATCATTATTGATTGATATTGGTCGAGGGTTGATACTTGGTGTGATACGGAAAAAATCATGTTTTATTCTGTTTATCATATACTTACTAATAAAATACGGAATGATCTTCTATCTTATGATCTATTTTTCTTTCTTTTTTTAAATGAAAAACAAAAAAATCCCGAAAGGGGTGTGATAGGGGTATTGCAGGCTGATATATGGGTTTTGGGGTGTGATACAGCGAAGGCTGATAAACGTTTTGGGGTGTGATAGGCGAAGGCTGATAAAGGTTTTGGGGTGTAAGTAATTGTGTCGTATCGCATATACAAAAAAAAACCATATTTATTAGTAAATATGTAATAAACAGAGTTATTGACCTTTGCTCGTGTTTGATACTGAAAGTTTCGGACGGTTTGGTACTAAATGGATTGTTTCAGATGTCAAATGGAATCAGGTTGTCCCTCACTCTGTAGACACAATTGTGTTCAGAGAGATCCTACTAAACTATGTAACCAATTTCAATGAGACTTTTACACACTTCTTACCAAATGTATTTAATTATCTTAAATCTATGCATGTGTGACAGCTATGCTAGTTAGTGATACTAATAAGAGAGTTATTGCCCTGGGTTTACTTGACTAACAAAGTGTCGTCTGACCTACTATGATAGTATAAGATGGTAATTGAACTTTGCAAATGTATGTCAAATTCAAACAATATTCAAATTGTCGGTTTTATTGTTTTTTTCATGCCCAGTTATAAATTTGTTGCTGTAAACAAAATTTGAGATAAATTATGAAGTTATTATTACATTCAAGATTCCTGTAATTATGAAGTAATAATGAAAACAAGTCGTATTCAAAGATAACATTTTTAATAGATCTGTCAACATAAGCATGTTACATAAAACACTGGAAATCTTAACAAACGAACACTTAATGTAACAGTGATATAATATAAACATCTTAACATACTGTATCCATGGTAATGACATGAAAAACGTTTTATCAGAAAACGTGTGTCTAATGGATTACAATTTACCACAATAATTGCCATTATATCAGTGGTTCAAATTTTCTTCCAAACGTAAAGCTGTAATCTTGACTCATTTGCTCATGTATCAAGTTTCATAACTTTTAAAAGGACAAAGTAACATTATAATTGTGGATATTGTAATATTTAATGCTTGCCCTTGGAACCAAAGTGATCATTCCTGGTTGGTATTTACACAAATATTTCAAAACAAAGTTTTCAGAAAATTATACATGTATTTGAAAATTAAACTCAAGTTAATATATTATTTAATGATGTGTTGAAGCCGATAAATAGAACCTGGGGGTCCAAAAACTTAATAAGTGGAGTGACATACACAAAACATCAACACAATATTGCATCACATTAAATAATCCGAGGTTTCCATATAACTGTCTTAACCAGTATCTTTTAACCTTACTGACTCAGAATTTTACTGTGAGTGAAGTGTCTATTTCTAAATGTACACACTATGTACATAACAATTTCACATAGATGTTTCTGAGTTGATGTCAGTGCTTAACTGGGCTGTGAGCATGCTGTCTGTTTCTACACAATAACTTGATATAGGCATTTCTGAACTGGTGGTTGAGTAGTCCGTACAACACAGGGTTTAGTGCACTGCCGATATACACTGTGGTAGCACAGAACATGTGGAACGTCTTGGACATGATGTGGTTCCAGTCGATCAGTCCTGTAACGGTACAAGGAAAGTACGAGATGGCAAACACCAGAAAAATCACCACCATCATTCGTGTCAGGTGCATCTCCCTCTTTATACTGTTTGTGTCGATCGCGTTAAGCAGTCTCATGTTGGACAGAATTCTCTTCGAACTGTTGTAGGTTGTCATGTATATCTTGATGTAGAAATACACGATAAGTCCACAGGGAATTCCCGCCCTTACAACCAGTAAGAAGATTTTAAACATCTGACTGTTGTGGTCCAGAAGCAGGTTACAAGTGACCATCATAGGAACGTAGCCGAATTTCCCCCATATTTCCGTTATGGCAGGAAGTAGGAAAATGACGGGCAGTATCCATGAAAGGGTGATCATTGCCGCTATATTGGTTTTGGTGTACAGTTGTCGATATGCCATCATATCGGTGACGAGCTTGTATCGGTTGTAGGCGATCAATACAACAGTGATTATGGTTGTGCCTGTAACATAAACAACAGATTTAAAGTTTTTTATATGAACAAAAAATATATAGCAAATGCTTTTATTTCCTGAGGAATTCTGATGGCCCAGGACCATTCCTGTAATAAAATAAATAAAAGCATAAAATTCAATACAAATTTGATACTATTACAAGATTTTAACGACCCTATCTTGTACCATAGAATACATGTATATATGTCTCCCAATCAAAGGGTCTTAATTATAATCTTTGTATATTTTACAGGGTTCATACATGTCTAGAAAAGGTCCTTAAAATTAGAGTTCATTTTGAAAAGTGTCAAAGTTAATGAAGATACCCTAAATTTAATATAGAAAATATCTTGAAAGTGAAATGAGCCTTGAATTTGACTTAATGATCATGAAACCATGGTTGTACATTAATTTTCACGGATCCCCCCGGATCTCTCTATTTTGAGAATTCGCAAATACTAGGAGAGTAAAATTCCTGTTTCATAGATTACCCTAGCCTATCAAGGAGAATAAAATTCTTGTTCCATATATTACCCTAGCCTCGCAAAGACCAGACATAATAACTATATGATCATCAGAGGAATTCTGTGTATAAGTTATGTGTTCCAACATTGCATACTTGTTGTGTCTGTGTCCCCAGAGTATAATACAAGGTGGCAGTGTGCTGTCATTCTATGATGAATGGGCCAAGGGAGTTAACATCTATGCTGTAACTTCAGGAAAGATCCATTTCAAACCTTGTCAGAAAAAAAGATAATTTTCTATAAGTGTGCTCCTCTTTACCCAGTCTGTATAAAAAAAATAGTGGGAAAAATCACAAGATAATAAATCACTTGTGACCCAAATTTTTGAAAGGTTATAAGTGCTACCACTGTTTATATGTTCCCCTGCAGCTTGCGATTGATGAATGAGGCAAATTTAGATTAAAAGTTGGGTTTGTTCTGTCCCAGAAAATCCAGGAACTGGTCTACGTGTTCCAGATCATGGCCATTTATCTAGAGGTGATATACAAGGTCATGACTACAGGATATAGTTATAGGGAAAATCATATATATATAAATAAAGCAAAACACAATTCTCTCATCTAATCTGTTTGTATGGCTTCAGCCTTGGTCAGGAAACCCTGTTCAGAAGAGGAAGATATAAATAAAGTTCAATAGAGGATCGATAGAATCCAGCAGCGATGCTATTAGATTGTGGGGAACACACATGATTTTGTAAAGCTTCAGTCAGAAAAGCCCATCTAGGAGAGTAAGATGTAGGCTATTTCTCATAATCATCAGAACTTGATATACAGACACGTTATGATTCATATATATATTATATCAGACATGTTTGTTCTGAATCAGCGACACGCACCAGTATAACCTAAGCCCTATACCGGTACATTATTTAGGTATTGGTACAATCCAAAATGATGTATACCATTTTGCTTGAAATTTTTCTATGAAAGCAAAAAATAAACTGATTTAAAGAGACTGACTAGATTTGATACCTGATCAATATATATTGGAAACTTTTTACCCACAATAATAGTTAAGTAGGTGGGAAATATTTATTTTCCCTGCTACTTACAGTACAGTTTTGTCTTTGATTCTATATTAAAGCAGTTGCCTAAATTCTTTGCTATATTGACATACATATTTCAGACAGAAATATTGTAGGACCATTACTGGATCGAAATAATAATATTTTCTAACCAGTTCAGCAAGGTGAACGGTGTATACTTGGCAGATATTTATATGTAATATGATGACGGAGAACAAAAAAATACTTTATAATATTTTCTATGAAAGCAAATTTGAGCTGATTTAATGAGATTGATTGAATTTGAACATTGGAAACTAGGTTTTTTGCAAAATTAGAGGAAGGGGAGACATTTATTTTTCTTGCAGAAGTTTGTACGGTATTTCAGAACCGCTGGTCACATGTGAATTTGGCATATGAAAAAAAACACTTCATTTGGGTCATCACTTTTATAAATTGTGTCCAATCAAATGAGCTTATTCTCACAAATATTCCCCAGTGAGTAAATTCTGTAAAATAAACTCGTGTGAAATGGTAAGATTTAATCCTGATAGAGAATACACACACACACATACACTCCCGAGAACCCATGCTGCAATTGATAAAACATTTTTTTAAAACTGATTTCATCAACAAAATACACACCGTATGTAGTCATGTGTTCAGTACTGTTTCAAATTTAGCTTGGCACTTAGGTATCATCTTGGACATTCCAAATGATGTGTAAACTGTCTCACTTGAACATTTCTAAGGAAACCTAAACAAACCTTGAAATGAGACTAAACAGATTTGATGATTTAAAACTTAAGACATATTTTGCATAATTGTATGGGAGATTGTGTGTATGTTACATTCCATGTTAAAACTTGTTCTTAACAGGATTTATTCAAGTAATTTGGACAAGCAATGTAAAACAACAACATCCTGATCCTAAAAATTGATGATTGGAGAAACAAGCTGTAGTTATCCAACTTGACAATTACAATTGACCCTTTCACCACTAGTACTGTAGACCATAATGGACTCGTCCAGATCAATGCATGTGATAGTCTATTAAGGTTTCATAGGGGTGAAAGGCTAGGGTTAATAATGGTTTATTTCTAGTGAGAAAAACTAATTTGAAATCAAAGATAAAAAAATTGAAAGAGTGAAAAAAGACAGAACATTATTGATAGAATAGCAATATTTTTTAATGTAACAAATTTCTCAGCATGAATTGTTTTAACAATTTGAACCAAAAACTTTGAAATCCAAAATGATGTAAAAACCTTTTTGCTTGATATTTACAGTGAAAGCAAAAATAAACTGATTTAATGAGACTGATTGGATTAGAAAATCAAAAAGTAAAAATTCAAATGTCATGATTATGTGAGGAAAAAAAATGTACATGAATATTTGTGGCTAATATGTGATATATATTTGTATATTAAGATAATGATAAATTAGTCAATAGTACGACTAAAACTTAACAAATGCATGGTGATTTATGGGACATAAATATTTTAATCATTTCAAAACAAAAACTGTTGTGTCATTAAAACCCTATACATGTTTTCAGACCAAACTTTAAATCCATAATGATGTATACACATTTTTGCTTGATATTTTCCATGATGGCAAAAACAAACTGATTTAATGAGACTGATTGGATTTAAAATTGGAAATTGCGTAAAGAATAAAGTTTGGGGTGGGGGTACTTATATATATGCAATGTATCAATAAAAATAATCAGATACCAATTTCAACATTGAAATCGATTTGATTATGGTGTATCAAGCTTGTGCTATTTGATTTTAACCGACTGAGCATATTTATTCTGGCATGATATAATTTACTTTCTTTAGTAACTGTTATGTAAATACATACAAGAAAGAACATCTGCAAAATAGTAAAGTTTACATTATCGACGAAAAGATTCTCGGAACCACATCATTGTTGATAGAACAGTCACATTTATTAACCTATTCACCCCTACATATCTAAACTGGACTTGCCCAGTCTTTGATATGGTAAGGTTCAAGTGTGACTTTAGGGGTGAATGGGTTAACCTATTTAACGACATGAACTGTTTTGACTCCATTGTATACTATGTACTCATATTTCGCTTGTTTTGAAATCCAGAATGATGTATACACTTGTTTGCTTGATAGTTTCTGTGAAAGCAAAAATAAACTGATTTAATGAGACTGATTGGATTTGAAAACATATAACTTGTTCAAAAATGGCATAATAAGAGGTATTAGGCATATACAAAATCTTTATATTCCCAAGTATATATAATATTTACATGTGCAGTGTTTATTGAATTGGTGCTATAAAATAGCCATATGCTGACCCTTAAACTTTGTAATATACTTTCATTGGAAGAAATGACCAGGAAAACATTAAATTGGGCGTATTTGTAACATTAATACAGAAAATCAACTATGAATTGATATTACGAGGAACAAAAACACAGCCAATGAATCCCATCTTCACCTTTCAAATCTCTGAAATCCAAAGTGATGTATACCAATTTGCTTGATGTTTTCTATGAAAGCAAAAATTAACTGATTTAATGAGACTGATTGGATTTAAAATTGGAAATTACCTTAAGGATAAGGATGGGGGTTATTATACATACATAGGGGAGACATAGAATTTACTCCCTGCTATACAATGTATCAATAAAGATAATCAGATACCAATTTCAACATTAAAAAATAGATTTGATTATGGTGTATCAAGCATATTTATTCTGGCATGATATAATTTACTTTCTTTAGTAACTGTTATGTAAATACATACAAGAACGAACATCTGCAAAATAGTCAAGTTTACATTATCGATGAAAATATTCTCGGAACCACATCATTGTTGATAGAACAGTCACATTTATTAACCTATTCACCCCTACATATCTAAACTGGACTTGCCCAGTCTTTGATATGGTAAGGCTCAAGTGTGACTTTAGGGGTGAATGGGTTAACCTATTTAACGACATGAACTGTTTTGACTCCATTTTATACTATGTACTTATATTTCGCTTGTTTTGAAATCCAGAATGATGTATAAACTTTTTTGCTTGATATTTTCTGTGAAAGCAAAAATAAACTGATTTAATGAGACTGATTGGATTTGAAAACATAACTTGTTCAAAAATATTAAGTTTTGGCATAATAAGAGGTTTTAGACATATACAACATCTTTATATTCCCAAGTATATATATACATGTGCAGTGTTTATTAAATTGGAGGCACGTCCTTAAATGACCTCAGCTGTTAATTGGATGATAAACAAAATTAAACCAAACCAACCCATTGTGCTATAAAATAATCATATGTAGACCCTTAAACCTTGTAATATACTTTCATTGGAAGAAATGACCAGGAAAACATTAAATTGGGCGTATTTGTAACATTAATACAGAAAATCAACTAAGAACTTTATATTACGAGGAACAAAAACACAGCCAATGAATCCTATCTTCACCTTTCAAATCTCGGAAATCCAAAGTGATGTATACCAATTTGCTTGATGTTTTCTATGAAAGCAAAAATAAACTGATTTAATGAGACTGATTGGATTCGGATTTGAAAATTTCAAAAGTGCACAATTACTTCTGGGATATTCCCTACATTAATTAATTAAAAAATATTATAATTCATTGTATACTACGTACTTATATTTAGCTTGTTTCAAAATCCAGAATGATGTATAAACTTGTTTGCTTGATATTTTCTGTGAAAGCAAAAATAAACTGATTTAATGAGACTGATTGGATTTGAAAACATATAACTTGTTCAAAAATATTAAGTTTTGGCATAATAAGAGGTGTTAGATATATACAAATATACAACATCTTTATATTCCCAAGTTTATATATAAATGTGCAGTGTTTATTTAATTTGTAAAAATAACCATATGCTGACCCCTAACCCTTGTTATATACTTTCATTGGAAGAAATGACCAGGAAAACATTAAATTGGGGTGTATTTGCAACATTAATACAGAAAATCAACTAAGAACTCTATATAACGAGGAACAAAAACACAGCTAACACATCCTATCTTAATGTAACCTTTCAAATCTCGGAAATCCAAAGTGATGTATACCATTTTGCTTGATGTTTTCTATGAAAGCAAAAATAACTGATTTAATGAGACTGATTGGATTTGGATTTTTAAGTTTCAAAAGTGCACAATTAGTTCTGGGATATTCCCTACATTATAATTCATTGTATACTACTTATATTTAGCTTGTTTTGAAATCCAGAATGATGTATAAACTTGTTTGCTTGATATTTTCTGTGAAAGCAAAAATAAACTGATTTAATGAGACTGATTGGATTTGAAAACATATAAATTGTTTAAAAATATTAAGTTTTGGCATAATAAGAGGTGTTAGCTTATACAACATTTTTATGTTCCCAAGTATATTTTATATACATCACCACGTGCAGTGTTTATTGAATTGGTGCTATAAAATAGCCATATGCTGACCCTTAAACTTTGTAATATACTTTCATTGGAAGAAATGACCAGGAAAACATTAAATTGGGCGTGTTTGCAACATCAATACCGAAAATCAACTATGAACTTGATAACGAGGAACAAAAACGTGTAGCCAATGCATCCCATCTTTGCCTAAATTTCAAATCTCTGAAATCCAAAGTGATGTATACCATTTTGCTTGATGTTTTCTATGAAAGCAAAAATAAACTGATTTAATGAGACTGATTGGATTTCAATTTGGAAATTTTGATAGTGCACAATCTGTTCTGGGATATTCCCTACATTTTAATTCAGGGGTGTAAAAAATCCACTGGCCTGATGACTGGCTACGTACCAGATTATCAGCTTGATTGGGCTAGTGAATTTTAGAGGTTTGTGCCGTTTTTTGGATTTCATAACTAAGATGTTTCTGGTCTATAATGATGAGGGTAACCAATTAACATTTTTACCCTGTAAATTCCTGGTAATTTTCTCAACAATATTCTATTGGAACACATAGGAGTCATTCACGCCCTATCGATGATGCAAGATGGTCTGTTGCCTTTCACACGTGTGTTATTTGTCATAGTAGGCAACTAAAAAGCGTTGAAAGTCTATACCATCCACCAAATGGCCATCTTTTGTCGCAAATCATTCTTTTTTATTTGACTTCAGCATGTGGGGTATAGAAATAAAGTTCATCTCTCCAAAAGTCGGCAAGTCCGCCATGTTTGTTTTTGATAATTTCTAATACTGAAACCGGTATCGGCAAAAAGAAGTCAACTGCATGATTGTAAAATTAGACTTAGACAGCAGAATCAGAGGTTTCTGGTGTTAAAATTAGACTTAGACAGCAGAATCAGAGGTTTCTGATGTTAAAATTACACTCAGACAGCAGAATCAGAGGTTTCTGATGTTAAAACTAGACTCAGACAGCAGAATCAGAGGTTTCTGATGTTAAAATTAGACTTAGACAGCAGCAGAATCAGAGGTTTCTGATATTAAAACTAGGCTCAGACAGCAGAATCAGAGGTTTGCAGAATTAGAGGTTTCTGATGTTAAAATTAGACTTAGACAGCAGAATCAGAGGTTTCTGATATTAAAACTAGACTCAGACAGCAGAATCAGAGGTTTGCAGAATCAGAGGTTTCTGATGTTAAAATTAGACTTAGACAGCAGAATCATAGGTTTGCAGAATCAGAGGTTTCTGATATTAAAACTAGGCTCAGACAGCAGAATCAGAGGTTTCTTATGTTAAAATTAGACTTAGACAGCAGCAGAATCAGAGGTTTCTGATACTAAAATTAGACTTAGACAGCAGAATCAGAGGTTTCTGATGTTAAAACTGGACTTAGACAGCAGAATCAGAGGTTTCTGATGTTAAAATTAGACTTAGACAGCAGAATCAGAGGTTTCTGATACTAAAATTAGACTTAGACAGCAGCAGAATCGGAGGTTTCTGATGTTAAAATTAGACTTAGACAGCAGCAGAATCAGAGGTTTCTGATGTGTTTAATGTTAGACAGCAGAACCAGAGGTTTCTGATGTGTTTAATGTTAGACAGCAGAATCAGAGGTTTCTGATGTGTTTGATGTTAGACAGCAGAATCAGAGGTTTCTGATGTGTTTAATGTTAATATTGAAGGACATTAAACAAACCAAATGGTAGCCTCGCGCATTGCAATACCGGAGGCCTATATCTTTCCTGTCTGAACTTCTCTTAGTGCACTGAGTGCTGTTTATCCCTTTCATTCTCTGTGGCCTTTCATGATCTTGTTGTCTTGTAAGCAACAGGAACTTAGCAAATCAATAACTAATTAATAGGTTTAAATTAGAGATCTGGATAGCGCAAAGGCATGCAGTACATGCTCAAGCTACAAAAGATAGCTGATATATCGGCTGGAATGGGCTTCAGCTGTAATATGCTGAACATTTTGTAACTCAACCACTGAAGTGCCTGCGTCTGTGCAATGTCCCGAGTCCATGGCATCTGTCACAACTTAGTTGTTGATCATTTGTAAACACTTAAATTATTGATAAGTAGCTCTGATAATGAACTGATTGATTGATGATGTAAAACATGTTTTATCAGTGGAAAAGATCAGGTTATATCCTCATCTCTTGCACATAGTGCCAGACAAATTAGTAGAGGGCAGGCACTGTCATTTGAGAAGATTACCATTTTCATACGTGTTGCCATTATTTGGTCCGAATTGACGGTTTTTATCAATTTCTTTTACCTTTTTTTTTTACGCTTATGCCTGTCTTTGACGGGAGGTATTATGGTATGGCGGTGTCTGTTTGTCCATCCATCTGTAAGCAAAATTGCTTGTCTTCGCTCTACCAACTTTAATTTTGTTTGTATATTTATGAAACTTTGCCTATATGTAAAGAGTCAAAATATCTCAAACAAGTTCCCATTTCAGTAAGTTGACCCACGGTCAAGATCACTAAATGATGTGTAAACTACAAGCATCTGCTGGGGGTTGTTAGTTATCCTCTGAATGACAGTTCTAAGGGTTTTTCTGAAAACAAACACCCCAAAACAAAACTAGCTGCAGCAGGTATTGTGATTTAGCTGCTGGTAATCGGTGCTAGTCCAGTTTTAACTTTTCTTAAATCTTGACATGAATAAATATTCCTAGATGTGTCAACTTGGAAATTCCTCTGAATTTGTGCAGTATCTCACGTGTGCAACCGAAGCGTGTACACATTCACACATTAAATTCCTCTGGTTTCCGCATTAACTACAGTCAGATTTCAAGTGCAAGACTGATCCCATTTAATTATTTAAACACCTGCTGGTAACATTACGTGAATATAGCTACCAACAATATTACTGAAATATTTGTTGAATGCGCAAATTTAGTTCAAGTCTTGTTCATTTTGTTTTGTCGAAGAAGGCATGGTATGTAAGGTTGGTTTATTTGGCATACCAAAATTATGTAAATTTGTTGTTAAGAAATATATATAAAATATACAGTAAACCCTCAATATAATTCCCCTCATTTTATTGCTAAACCCCTTTATAATGCCAAGTTTTTGCTGGACAAATTATGGCAATATAAGGAGGTTTTTACTCAAATATTATAAAGCTTATTATATTTTTCTGGCAAATAACATATGCTTCTCCTGGAATACAGCCTTTGTGTTGATGATTTGTTAGGATGTTTCATTTCATTGGAACCATCATTATCAGAAAGCTGGCTTTGATGGTAAATGCTTCTGATTATGACAAATGTGTTTCGACAAGGGTAGGAGGCCAATGTCCTCACCAATTACTGAAAGAATGAGGTGAGTGATCACCAGTTGTGATGTGTCCATGTTTTTCTAGCCAACAACTTATTTTAAGCATGTGATGTCTTGGGGATCAAATATGATTCGAACAACGCCAATGTCGGATATTGTAGCTACTATTAAGAATTGTATCATTTAATTTACTAACCAAATGATTCACTACCCAGTTATGCAACACATGTTCTCCTATTTCCCCTAAAACTAATAAATACTAAATAAATTTAGATAACAAGGTATTAGCTGTTCCATATTGCCCTAAACACCTAAATGAATATCGACACCTTGAAAACGTAATTCAAATCCTATAGAAATTTAATTTTACAATAGGGCATAGAAATTAACATACTTGGTGTGATTGTAAATGGATTCTGATTGTGACCAAGGCAACTGGTCCAGTCGGCTTACCTGTGAGCATATATCCCATAAACCCTACAAATTTACAGAGGGCTTACCTGTGAGCATATATCCCATAAACCCTACAAATTTACAGAGGGCTTACCTGTGAGCATATATCCCATAAACCCTACAAATTTACAGAGGGATTCCTCCATGTACCAGCCATCCACAGTGAAGGTGTAGATGTTGAAGGGTAGGACACAACACACGAAGATTAAATCAGAGATGCTGAGGTTGATGATGAAGTAGTTAGAGACAGTCTGAAGCTTTTTAGTAGTCTTAACTACGACAATCACCATCACATTTCCTGTAAATATAATGAAATCATGTTCAGTGTTCTCCCCAGGCTGTTTTTGCAGCATGGCACCATGTTCCTATAATTTCTTGCCATGCTGCTATCCTAGATCTTCTCTGCTATATATTCATAGTAAATCTAAAGCTACCATGCTGCTTTGATTTTACATGGAGTGCTGCTTAAACAGAAATATTGAAATACCCTGCTTCTTTCAAAACATGTTTAAAGGTCAGTGCTAAATTAAGACTATTGGTGTTCAATTGAAAAAAATCCAAATGGCACCTGATATGATATGGGAGAGGATTTAATATAAGCTCTAAGCTCTTTTTTCCTGTCTTTCTTAAATCACAGGTATGTCATCAATATGTTTGATTAATTGATAAAATACTTTTTCAACTAGTGTTAACTAACTTCAGACGTGTATATAAAGTATGGCATTGTTTAACTGTTGGAAAATTGTATCACAATGAAGAAGAAAAATTAATAATCAACTGAACAAAATATCAGGTGAATGTTTATATTATTTCAAATAAAATTCACATGATAGATGTTTACAAAAAGTTCTACAGAAGGTGGAGCAAAAAGTGACTGAAAACAGTTGAATACTATTACGAAACATCATTCCACAGAAGTTTCCAGAAGATATTAATAACACAAAAAGATATGATGAAATATATGTAAGGAACTATGGTGTTAGCTTACCTACAAATCCCATAAAGATGATAACACAGATGATAGCAATGACTACCCACAGGTGGATGTTGGAGTCGTGGGGCTGGTCAACACTGACCAAATCCCCTACCTCCGCAGACTGGTTGGACATGTCCCCAAGGTCAGCACTTCCCCGTCCTCAGAAGATGAGCGAGTTCACTTCCTTGAAATTACATCATAAATAAATCTTAATCCAAAGTGAAGCACAGCCAAAGAGAAGTACAGAATCCAAAATGTTTCATCTGTCAAAAGAATATTTCTGTCAACAAATGTATTTCAAATTGTAAATTCCTGTTTTATTCCATGTGGACATTCCAATTTCATTCCATGTTCACTGTCCATTACAGTATTGAAATCTTCAGTTATCTTGTAGATATCCAGTCATATATACTATTGGCTATGATGAGTATGGGTAACTAATAGTGATTGGTCTGCTGGGCCACGATCACTGCTGTTGTTGGCTTGTTCAAATTCACACTGGAGACAGCTAAGCACTGCCTTATATACTAGCCCAGTGTGTGGTTCTGTAATACATATGTAGTACTGACATGTTCCTATCTACAGCTTCTAATGGTGAAGTTTTAGAATCTGTTATAACTTTCAGTATATAATGTCTATCGGTCTGAGATGAAATTGAATGACATCTTTAACCCATTCACCCCTTGAGTCACAATTTGAACCTTACCAAATCAAAGACTGGGCAAGTCCAGTTTAAATATGTAGGGATGAATTAGATTATATTCTGTTTTGGCAGCTGCAATGGTGTTGGAGTAATGACTGCCAGGACGACATAGGATTGCGCGGTATGGCCGGTCTACGACATATTCTCAAAAGAGCTACCGGTCACACTCTCGCCAAACAAACGTTCCTAATAACTTTTACTTACAGAGCCATTATATAAAGGGTATATCAATCACCAACATTAAGAGCTACTAATGGTAATTTCCTTTATCTTATACCCGTGTACTTGTGATTTGTGCTGGAGTTATCTTTCTTGGAAATCTTTCAAATGCATATCTTGATTCATCCTCGCTAACCAAGTGTTCGCTTCGTATACACTACACTGCCACCTAGCGGATATACTGAGTTATCGTTCTTCTCCTAGTAAACTTTTAACTAATCAGAATGACTGTTACATATACACTCCATCGGCGTGTTGACATAAACACGTGTATGTCAAGGCGGAGTATAAATGACAGAGCAATATGGAAACAATCCAAAGGCAGCACACATATTTTCCCAGGTCATCATTTACATGTGGCACATAGTCAAAGATTTCCACCAACTGATTTAACAATAGAAGTTTCCAAAAAGATCGTACGCCTATTTTCTTGGGGCAAAACACTCTGACATAAACGAAAACGTGCTTCCGTACAGGGCGTCGCCATTAATGTTTCCCTTCGCCAACAGCGCTATATGTAAGACGCAATTTCATTGTATGCGAGCGATTGGCACCGCACGAAAATTTGAAGGCTCGGTAAACACACGGCTATATTCGCCAAGGGTAAGTGTAGTGTGTATGTGCGATCAAAATCTCATCATGCCCTTTAATCACCATTATTTAGTTGTTTGTTTTACAGGACCATAATGAAAAGGACATTTCAAATTGAATAATCCCTAATAATGATAACATCAAGACAGAAACTTTATTGACAGAAATATTTTACACAGAATCCAAAAGATTTTTTTTTTTTTTATTTGATCCAATTTCTCATGATTATTTTATTTCAATATTAAAGTTGTACATTTTTTTCTTGCAACTATTTCTACAAGGCCATTAATTATCATGAACATGGCATCATCTTCATGAGAACTTGATGAAATTTGATCAGATTTTCTATGTAGGATTTCACCTGACCAGATGATGGAATTTAATAAGATTTTCTATGTAGGATTGTACCTGACCAAATGCAAGCCACTGTTAAAAGCTATCAAAGGTTCAAAACCCTTTGTGATCTATACAGAGAGAAAGAGAAATTAGAAATCAATACCTCTTAACAGTAAAACTATTAATTATTTAGCTCCGCAAGTTAGTGGGGGTATCATGATCATTGAAAAGCAGATCAATTGTTTCATTTTATTTTGCCAATCTTGGAACAACATGTTTACCAGAAGTAAATGATTTGTATGTTGAGGCCCATGCCAACTCCCTGCAGTCCATAATGTACTTACTGTAGACGACGGTAAACAGCTATGATCATGATATGCTACTCAATATAGACATGATATACCTGGTACCCATCAGTATACATGTACATGTTGTATTATAACCTATATAGGTTTTATCGACATTATATAGGTTCATATTACATATTTTGATCAGATTCGGGAAAATATTTCATTTGAACGGTAATTGATTGTGAACCCATGCATGTTGCCTGCTTAAAAGCATAAACCTACTTTTTTTCCTTACTGCCAAACCTATGGTATAACTAAAAATCAATTGTGGGAAATCTTGAAACAAACCTGAAAATCAATGCCAGGGGTGTTAAAAGAATTTTTAAGTCATTTGCTCAGGGCAAGTAGACACCAAAAATCCACTCGGACAAACTTTTTATCATTAAATATGATTTATTTTTATAATGAGTTTAATCCGTTTACAGTTTTAAAATAGCTTGATAGAATGTGCATACATTGTAAAATGTTATTTGTTTCCTTTGAATTTCTAACAGGAAATTCATTGCTATACTGAACACAAGTACATTTCTGCGCACACCTGTCTATGCACACACAGTGTTAGTCTTTTTACATAATCTTTCATGAGATTATCAGTCGTTCTTATCTGGAGATGAAAGCTATAAATTGTAAGATGTGGTAGATATAACCACAGAATTAGCGATAATATCCTAGGATACAAAACAATGGCCGTCGTGTGATTCTCATCAATAGCATAAGAGTTATTCCCCCTGCACCATCTATTGGGTAATACCCATGGACTGTAAACATGTGATGTCACCGAACGTCCAACAGTTCTCGATGCATTTAAAATCTATTTTGAATAATAAAATCAGCAAAACAAGACGTTATTATTCATAAACATAGCACAAAACAGAAGTTACTTTTGTAACAACAGATGAAGACTAAAAAACATACTTGCCCATGGGCAAGTCAGTCAACTAATTGCCCTTTCCCGGATCTGAAAACCAGTTGTCCCAGGCATTGGGCAAAGTCGGTCAACTAATTGCCCTTTCCCGGATCTGAAAACCAGTTGTCCCAGGCATTGGGCAAGTAGATTTTTACACCCCTGAATGAATCGGATGATATTCACAATCAGTGGGAGTTATTGCCCTTACTGGAAGCATTTTTAGGTCACCTGAGCTTTAGCTCAAGTGACCTATTGCTATCCGTTTTCGTCCGTCGTCGTCCGTCGTCCGTCGTCCGTCGTCCATCGTCCGTCGTCCGTCGTCCGTTAACATTTTACATTTCAAACTTAAAGTCAAGTTCTGCTGGGCCGATTGAACTGAAAGTTGGTAGGAATGATCGCCTCATGGTCCTGACAAAGTGTTGTTATTTTTCGGGTCGATCAGAAATCCAATATGGCCGCCACGGCCGCCATTTTGAAAACCTATTTCAAACTTAAAGTCAAGTTCTGCTGGACCGATTGAACTGAAAGTTGGTAGGAATGATCGCCTCATGGTCCTGACAAAGTGTTGTTATTTTTCGGGTCGATCAGAAATCCAATATGGCCGCCACGGCCGCCATTTTGAAAACCTATTTCAAACTTAAAGTCAAGTTCTGCTGGACCGATTGAACTGAAAGTTGGTAGGAATGATCGCCTCATGGTCCTGACAAAGTGTTGTTATTTTT